>NW_009917921.1:270-47880 GCF_000696875.1 Nestor notabilis | reverse complement strand
GAGGGACTCTTCATCAGGGACTGTAGTGGACTGAAGCTATTACAGGGATAATGGCTTCAAACTGAAACAGGGGAACTTTAGGTTAGATATAAGGAAGAAGTTCTTTACAGTGAGGGTGGTGAGGCACTGGAATGGGTTGCCCAAGGAAGCTGTGAATGCTCCAACCCTGGCGGTGTTCAAGGTCAGGTTGGACAGAGCCTTGGGCAACATGGTTTAGTGTGAGGTGTGGCTGCCCATGGCAGGGGGGTTGGAACTTAGTGATCTTAAGGTCCTTTCCAACCCAAACCATTCTATGATTCCATGACTGTTCAGCACGGAGAAAAGAAGGCTCAGAGGAGACCTTATACCCGTGTTCCAGCAATTAAAGAGTGGCCACAAGAAGATGGAGACTCCCTTTTTACAAGGAGTCCCATGGAAAAGACAAGGGGTGATGGGCACAAGTTACTCCTGGGGAGATTTCGGCTGAACACAAGAGGAAATTTCTACCAGTAGGAACAATCAACCATTGGAATAATCTTCCCGGGGAAGTGGTGACTCCCCAGTGTTGCACACTGTTAAGACTGGGCTGCACAGGGCGCTGGACATCTAGTCTAGGTCATGCTTTGCCTAGAGAGGTTGGAGCAGATGATCCTTTAGGACCCTTCCAACCTGGAATTCTATGATTTTATGAATCTATCACACCATCTTAAGGAGTCTGAAACAGACTGAGGTCTTTTGGACAAACTTCCTTTAACATTTCAAGAAGATTTTAGAGCTATTTCATAACAGCAGTAGCATAAAGGTTGTACTTCTGCCTTCAAATAGAGTAGTTGTAGTTCAAGATATGGGTTGCAGTTTCTTAAAACAGAGTAGGTTCTTTAGCTACAGTGGACAAGGAGTGGGAGGACTAATGGGGGACCACTACATGGTCTTCGAAGAGAGGAGAGGACACCACTTATTCCTGAATTAATGCATTTGAAGTTTGCATTGAATGTGACTTGAATTTTCCATAGAGGCAGAAAGGGTGAGATTCAGCTGACCCACTGCAGATATCTGAGTTATTAGCTGAGCTGATGTCACACATCTAAAGAGAAATGTTCAGTGATAGGGTAAAACCCACCTCTTCCTCAAGAAGATAACTAAAATATGGTAGATGAGTCTCCAAAGTGCCTATTTCTCTTTATTGAGTATTAAACAGACCTGGGCAACCAGAACTCCTGGGGATGCTTCCACTACATACATATGAAAAGACTCACCAAACAGTGATCTGTTTCTAAAGAGCAGTGTGACAGCAATTGGTAACCAGACAGCAGAATGCTATGCCTAATCCAGAACTGTAAATATGCTTTTAAATTAAACCCCAGCTTTTGGATCACTTTGGCAAATTCTTGTTATTAGTTCTTGGAGGATTATGAGAGTGAGTTTGAGAATCCTGAAATGAACTGTAACATTTAATCACTTAAAAATTATCACTGAAATTGCATTTTGGAGCTGTCATCCTCCTATTTAAGTTGTGTGTCACCAGGGAGCTTAAATGATACCATATGGTCTATATGTTATAAAGAAAGACCAAAACCAGAAACAGAAACACAGGCCAATACAGACCTGAACAAACAGCACAAAACCAACCAAGCATCCAGCAGCACCTCCCAACTGAGAGTTCAATGAAGTTATGAACGGAGTTATGAGGCTGGTGGAAATCCATTTACTTTTTAACTGAGGACAACAGGCTGATTAAAGAGGAGATATATTTCAGAACTGGAGCCACAAAGAAGAGAAATTGGGAATTCTTGCTACAGAACAAAACATTTTCAGTGAAGCTCTTTTCTTACATATAATAGTGGATTCTTAGAAATTTCAACAGATTAAGGAACAATATATCAACCAACCAAGGATTAATTTGTAATGACTATATCTGATACGAGCGCATAGTTCCTACTGCATAGTTCCTATTAGAAATAGCTAAACCCTCTTTTGGCAACATTTTGATAGAAGCCTCCATATTTTCTACAATTCTGGATGAGTTAGAGCCTTCCTAAGAGTCAGACAGTGAACATCTGGTTTGCATCACTGAGATCTAAAGTGTGTGTTTGCATGTGTGCAAAATAGCTTCATTACTATCCTCCGTCTTGGTCTCTTGTCCTCTCTGTCTGCTTTGAGACCAGAAGAAAAGCAAAAAATAAGAAAAAATAAAAATCACATGCCCTGTGATCTCAACACTTCGCTGAGAACAAGACCTCAGTTTCTCACAGGTTCCCTCTGCATAAACATCCTAATAGAATCAGCAGAGAGAAAATGAGATAGGCATAAAATCAGTCATAGCTGCGCATTTTCCATCCCCAAAAGATGACAAGTTTGGGTTGTGTTTTCCAGCTGAAAAGATTTGTTTCAGAGGGTTAAAAAGTCTTATCTGAACTGAGACTGTCCTTCTCTCCCAGACTCTCCAGCTGTATCCAGCTAAGTTGGTCTCAGAGGTCCCCAGGCTGGCTGGGCTGTGTTCTAGTAGACGCCCCTTTGCTTCAGATGTTTATCTGCTTTATCAGGGGGAGAGTCTGCAAACTTAGAGCTCGGATGAAAAAGCTTTCAAGTCTCAGAAACTTCCACAAAGAATGTCCAGACATGGCTGATAATAAAAATGAGGAAGGGGAATGGGATCAGAAAAAAGAATTGAAAAGAATCACTGGCAAGCAGATGTTGCTGGTGGCACATATGGCACTATATATTTATGTATGTATACTACATATACTTTATTTCACTGATTCTGCATTCAACTGATTTTTATCAAGCCCATTGGACAAATCACAACGGTCCTGCAGGCAGGGCCTTCAGGCCAACCACCAGCATAGCAATCACCTTCTTCAGAGTTCATCCCTGTAGGTGTGAATTTGTGTTGCATGAGTGCTGGTGATGGCTTCACCTTTTCCCAAGCCTGCCCTAGGGCCAGACTCTTTTCCCAAGACCCTTTCCCCAGGCAGCTGAACTGAAAATGCTGTCTTCATAACAGAGTGTTCAACTCAGCCAAGAGACATAGCTTCACATAAAAGAGGAATGGGACACAAAATCCAAATGTCCTGACACCACTTATTATCAAATTTGTTATGCTTTGAGGAACTAAGTGAAGAAAATGGGAACATTTATGCAAAACCATCTGCATGTTGCTTTTCTCTCCACTTTGGGTGCTCAACATTCGGTCGGGTCATGGCTCAAGGGTGGGACACTGAGAGCATTGAGACCCACTTTCCAAGTGTGAGTTGATGACCATGGATGCATGTAAAACACATAACAATTTCTCATGCACAACTTACGATCTTTTCTTTAACCCCAGACCTCCCTTTCCACCCTTCTGGTCCAAGCATTTCAAATAGGCAACCAAGCTGCCTCTGATGGGGAGTGCCCCGTGTCAAGCATGATAAACCTTTGCTTTTAAGGTGACAGCTTGGCTCTTCCTGTGGGCAATATCTCTGTCTGGGTGCTTAAAGCCTGTGACATCTGAAATCAGCACTTCCAACTGGGACTTTAAAACCCTCTTGGGACCATCACACAATGCATGAATAAAGCAATCTCACCATCTGCCTGCTCAGAGCTTGTTGCCATTCAGATAATTGCATTGGAGAAGAAAGGGTATTTGTAAAGACAACCCTGAAGAAGCACTTCATTTTTTCAATAGCATATGTACATCATTGATTTCTTTGCCACTAGTAGTACGTTAAATCTAGCAGATAAATAGCCCTCTTTTGGCTTTCAGTTCTATGGACCTACACATGTTCCCAATTCATCTGCCCCAAATATTAGACTACTTCTATGAATATGTGTCCTGATATGCATAGATATCTGTCTTGCTTTTCATACCACACCCCATGAGAATATCCAGCCAGGGTGAAAAAAACCTGTAGTTTCTGAGCAAGGGGATACCTTTCTCCTAATGGAGTCTTACTGAAGCCTGCAAAAGTGAAACACTCCTCTGGCCCAGAGACCACAATAATGAAAAAATAAAGTGTCAAACATAATACCTTCCTTCACCTTTTCTTCTGACCTGGACAATGGCAACAACAAGGATTCTTAGAGACCAAAAGCTATCGGATAGTTAGCTGTCTGCCAATTGCTGCCTCTCTCTGCTTACTTGTATCCTAGTGCAATGAGATAAGCAAAGCAGAACTGGGACTTGAACAACTTGAAAAGTAGGTAATGGTATTAACAGGGCAATAAACAGATGACTTGTAGCAGCCCAGCTCTCTCAGCCTTTCCTCACACACTGCCTGGCCCTTGGATCATCTCTGTGGCCCTTGTTGATGTTCCCCAGCACCCTGTTGGGTTTCTTTGCCACGGCTGCTCACTGTTCACTCCTACAGAGCTGGTGTCCCCCAGGACCCCCAGGTCCCTTTCCCAGAGCTGCTCCAGCCTGGGAGCCTCCAGATCCCAGCCTGTGCTGCACTCTGGGATCGGGTTTTCCCAGGTACAAGACCTGACACTTGTCCTTGTTGAGCTCCATCAGGTTCTTGCCATCCTACTCTTCAGCCTATCCAGGTCACCCTGCAGGGTGGCTCCCCCTTTCCAAGGGTCCACTTCCCCACTCATTTTGGTATCCTCGGCAAACTTCATCAGGGAACACTTGATCCCATCACCCAGATCACTTAAGAAGTCACTGAACAGCATTGGGCCCATATGGATCCCTGTGGGACCTCACTGGTTACAGCTCCTCAGTTGGAGAAGGAGCTATTCAACACCATGCTCAGGTTGTAGCTGATCAGTCCCAACCCACAGCATGGACCACTTGTCCAGACCATGACCCATCAGTTTCTTTAGGAGGAGGCTGTCGGAAACCATATCAAAAGCCTTGGAGAAATCCAAGTAGGAAATTTACCTGCAGTTGCTTACGTTAAGCTGACAGCTCACTCTACACCCCTCTTCAAGACAAAAATGTGGAGGGAGTAAACCATTTTCACTGATTTAGAACTATTTTCTGTTGACCAGCCTAACCTTTCTGGCTCCATTAATTGACTATTACTCATTTCTCCTTTAACTCAGCTTGAATCCTAGGAATTTCTACAGCCTTCACTGCTTGAGACGTTTTAGCTAGGAATTACTGCATTTTTCTGTGCCCCTACATGAAGTCAAACTTACTCAAAGAAATACAGGCAGAGGCTGAAGTTATTTTGAAGTTGTTTCTTTCAGCCTTGGAGGCTTTTGGATGAGAAATCCCCCACAAGACAATTTATCAGACTCCCAGGTTCCACACTTTTCCAAGCAACCAAGAGCTAGATTTGGGTTCACAGCTACTCCCTCTGCTCAAGTAACAGTGATGTGATTTTGACAGTTGCAGTCACAACAAGTATCTGAGTGTTTCTCAGGGCACAGCTCTTTGCATTTAGTGAGGAGGGGAATCTTTACTCTGGGTTAATCCTCCAAATTATTGTGAGGATGAACCCAGAATAAGATATTATATATTTATATAATAAAATAACCCTAAAAATAATGTGGGACATTTAGGATCTGGTTCAACACATATTCCCTTTGACAACCACCATGAGAGGAAAAAAATCACATATTTTTCCTGTATTTGGCCTATCTAGAAAGGCTTGCTGGCATTGCTATTTTGATGACGTGTGTCCCACCTATTCCACTTCCTTGCACGGCAGCTTGTGATACTGAAATAGGTCTGCTGGTCTAGGGTTGCCTTCAAATTTCTTTCCATTACTGTTGTTTTGGTTTAGAGGGCAATTTTCTTTTCCAAAAAACAAACTGATGTAATAACTATCATCAAGATTTGTACAAAAGGGCTGTATGCCACATCAGATCAACTCATCACTTGCAGTAAATACGCTGTCCTAAATAAACCTAAGTGCTCCTTTAGCCTGAAGAGGAGGCTCTGCAGTTCCCTTACCCACACAGCAGCACTATTTATGTGTATGATGAAGTTCTCAGGTAGAGGAACATCACACTAAATAACAAGTAACTCCAAATTTCTGATCAAAGATGATGTAAAGGAGATGTCTCACATCCCTCAGGAGGTCTGCAGGACAAGGCACACAGAGGGGAGCCCGCATTCAAAGTTCTTGTTAACCCGAATGTTTCCTCAAAGGACTGAGTAGGTCTCTAGGAAGCAAACTCCAATAAACCAGACAGATCACATCACCTTTAGTCATTTTTCCCAAGAATTCACCCTGGTTTGAACATGCTGCAAGAGCCCTTTCACTTTTCAGCTGGGACCAACAGATCTACCAATAATTTCTCCATTTTTATCTCAGACATGACATTGTTCATTCCCATTGATGAACATCTGGGTGCAATCACAGATGTATCCTCCAAGGAGTGCAGATCATGAATCAGCAGGCTGCTTCACAAGTTGTCCAGACCTTCAAACCTGCCAGATCTACCGTGTGATCTATCAATACATTTTCTTTTTTGATTCTTCTTTTCCAATTAATCTTAATTTCTATCACCCAGTTTTTGTCTCCATGGACATGACATTAAAACATGTCTTGTTATTTTCTGCCAGGGATAAACAACTGTTTCCTTTCTTACATTTGGCAAGTCCAACAGGGCAGGGTAACCACACCAGGATGAGTTTATTGCAGCCTAATGCAAGAAATCATGTAAGAATTTGAAGTATCTAGAAACACAACTTAGTAACAAGTATGTGAGAAAGGAGGATCTGGTAGTAGGAGCACAGATTTAGCTCCCATAAGGCTCCCATATGAGTGCTTCTCTTCTGGGGCACAGCAACCAGCATCCCTCTGCCACAGTGTCCTAATGGGATGTAAGACCCTTGTGCCAGGGTGGGTGACCATGTGAGTCATCAGAAAGGGATGAGATGAGGTCGTGACGGACACTATGCTGAGATATAGGAAAACAACCACTAACTCATATGTTTTGTGCCATCGCTGCTATGAATATGTGCAGAAGAACTTAGACATTAAGTCTTAGAGGCATCTATCTCTGTGTTTCGATGAATTCCTAGGTAAAAGTTTGCCCTCAAAACAAAGCCCTCAACTCCATCCTTGTTCATTTTCCTACCTCTCTGGCTCTGTTCAGGCCTGAGCTGCATCCAATGAAAGAGCCAGTCATACACTGGTTCAGCAAGCTCTGCACCTTCAAACACCTCGCAGTGCCCTGATCCACCACCCAGAGAAATCAACACCTTTGGGGTTTCACCCAGTCACCACAGTACACTAGTGGGATCAGCACTGCTTATGTTATTTAAGATACTTTGAATGGAAACACACACAGAACCATAGAATGGTTTAGATGGGACCTTAAAGCTCCTCCAGCTCCAACCCCTGCCATGGACAGGGACACCTTCCACTAGAGCAGGTTGCTCCAAGCCCCTGTGTCCAACCTGGCCTTGAACACTGCCAGGGATGGGGCAGCCACAGCTTCTCTGGGCACCCTGTGCCAGCGCCTCAGCACCCTCCCAGGGAAGAGCTTCTGCCTCAGAGCTCATCTCAGTCTCCCCTCTGGCAGGTTCAAGCCATTCCCCTTGTCCTGTCCCTACATCCCTTGTCCAAAGCCCCTCTCCAGGTTTCCTGGAGCCCCTTTAGGCACTGGAGCTGCTCTAAGGTCTCCCCAGAGCACAGCAGAGGGGCAGGATCCCCTCCCTGAGCTGCTGCTCACGCTCTGGGGGTGCACCCAGCACACGGGGGGGGGTTCTGGGCTCATTAGTTCTTGGAGCCACAGAGTCCAGACCAGAGTCGATGCTGTGTAAATTCAGTGCATACTGTTGGGTCTAGAGGTTGATAACCACAAGCAATAAATATCAGCCTTAACCCAGGTCTCAGTTACTGTCTCTCTGGCTTAGCAGTGCAGAAAAGATACGCTTTCTATTAATTATAGTGGGAGCCTAGAGTGACGTGCCTGTAACGTGGAAAGCACAGCTCATTGCCTATATTTAGGTAGGATGAATCCAGGCTCTTCTAAAATGTTTACAGTGCCTTTTATTTGCAGCTTGAACCGGAAGATAGCAATTATACATATCCCAGATGGACAAAGATGTTTAAAAGGAGGCTTGGTTATACCAGGAACCCTGTTGCTTGCTTTTTCTGCTTGGCTGTTTGTTCATTTCTCCTACACAGGAGCAGGAAATCTTTAGGGACTGGCTTTCCCTCCTCCGCTGTTTCCAAGTAGCTGCACCTCTTTGATCTTTTTTAGTGTTGCAAAACCTGGTCCTGCCCTTGTTCCAACCCCAGAAAGCTGCAAACTCACAGGGTCAGGTCCTTATCTGGGTGTAAACCTGGCACAACTTCTGCACTTCAAAGAGATTCCCTGGCTTTGCACCTTTTGCAGACCACAATCCTCAAGGTCTTCGTGAGAGGTGGGACCTTCATGCCACCGACCTTGGTCAGCAAATCACTTAATTAAAACCAGCCATTAAATAATCTTTAGCCTAATGTTTATTTCTCCAGGCTGATCTGTTTACACTGCTTGTTGCTGCTCTCCATCGTGCCAGTGACAGCAGGATACAGCAAGGCTGTTCCACAATGTGGTTGGTGTCAGTGCCCATGCTGCAGATGAAGTCTTGCCTGTGTTTGATCACAAGAAAAAGTACAGTTTAATGATTAGATGGGGAGAGGGAAGCCAAAAAAACACTGCAAAGTGCCAATGCTGGAGTCTCTGGGGAGCAGATTCTCCTCTTCTCCTCTCCTCCTTCCTTTCCAGTAACCGAGTTTTACCTTGAATCTAGGACCCAAAGCAAAAGAAGACCATGGTTTCCTCCAGAGCAAGGTTATGCAGGTGATTTCTGCTGTCAGAGGAAGTCTGAGCTCGTGCTACAGCTTTTCCCTCAGCTGGAGCCATTACTGGGACTATCTCTGAGCAGGCCATTTCCATGACACCATTTTGAAGCCCTTTGGGAGACATTCACCATTGAGTTTATAAAGAAGGATCTGGCAAACAAACCCTTCCTACTGCACAGAGATGCCAACTCACAGAGCCCTAGAAAAGAGCCAAAACCCCGATGTTGGCCATTCTACGTTGCTCACTTACAGTGAAGAGAGGGCATTTATACCCCTGAGCTTGGAGGGGTGATGTTGTGAGGTCCTTTTAGAATTAATTCTGGGGTTACTGTTTCTCAGGCAACTCCATTTCTGAGCTCTCCAGGAGCAATGATTTGCAGAGGATTCCTTCCTGTGACCACTGACCTTAATAGCCCAGGATCAGGACCAGGTCCTTCAGAGCATCTCACCCATCTTTCTGCCTGCAATTCGCTGTCCCAGGAACAGCCCCACAGTTCTCTGTGTCCTTCTTCACCTCTGAAGAGGAGTATAGGAGCACTTCTCCTATAAAGACAGACTGAGAGAGCTGGGCTGGGGCAGCTGGAGAAGAGAAGGCTCCTGAAGGGGACACCTTAGAGCACCTCCAGGGCCTAAAGGGGCTCCAGGAGACCTGGAGAGGGGCTTTGGACAAGGGATGTAGGGACAGGCCAAGGGGAATGGCTTGAACCTGCCCGAGGGGAGACTGAGATAAGCTCTGAGGCAGAAGCTCTTCCCTGTGAGGGTGCTGAGGCGTTGGCACAGGGTGCCCAGAGAAGCTGTGGCTGCCCCATCCCTGGCAGTGTTCAAGGCCAGGTTGGACACAGGGGCTTGGAGCAACCTGCTCTAGTGGAAGGTGTCCCTGCCCGGGGCAGGGGTTGGAGCTGGAGGAGCTTTAAGGTCCCTTCCAACCTTAATCCATTCTTTGATTATGATTCTATCAGTGGCAGGATGGTTTCCTTATCACATGCCATTTCAACCTTCATCTTTTTACCCACAAAACCATGTTTATGACATTAAATCACAACTCCCCCCATGAAGGCAGCCCTCCAATCTCCTTATATATTGAAGAAGAAAGACTTGGTTCATTGTTCCCTGTCTGACAATTCCTTGTCAATTCACAAGAAAGAATAGGATTGTGGATTTTGGTGTTGCAACTAGATGATCTTAAGGTCCTTTCTAACTTTAACTATTCTATGGTTCCATGATTCTATACATGCTTTTAGAAACATTTTAGAAGAGCCATTCCAAAATGTAGTTTGAGATGTAGTTCTGCCAGGGATGGGTTCCCAAATGTTGAAGCTGTTCTTTCAGGAAGGTCATGCTGTCATAACAAACATATCACCAAAATAGAAACAATACCCTGAGAATCTGAACGTCAGAGTGGAAAGTCAGCTTCCTGGCAGATACTTGTAATGTGCTTTGAAGATGTGAAGAATGACACTGTTGCTAAGAAGTATTTATTCCCCTTTTTTGTGCTATGATGTTGATGAGCTTAATTTTTTCTCGGTGTGTAATAACGGGGAGGACATCTTCTCCACACTTGGGGATTTAAAAGCGTAGAAACAACAAACAGAGAAAAACTCTGCGATATCTCTGCTATCAGCAGAAATAGAAAGAGTTCTGATGTATGTGTAGATGTTTCCATGGCTCTCACCATTGTGGTATCTGAACAACTTTACAAATATTTCACAGTTACAAACATTTAGTGAAATGGTGAAGTATTGTTTATATTTTGCCCAGAGGGAACTGAAGCACAAAATTCATTAAGCAACACAAAGTGAAACGAGAGATTAGATACTGAATGCTGATCTCTCAAATTCCAGTTTAGTGTTTCCTCTATAAGATGATGTCTATGAGCAGGAAAATAAAAGGAAGATAAGGCTTTGCAGAAGCCATTTAGTCAGTTGTTTGGCTTGAGTTGTACAACCCAGATAAGATTATCTCAAAGGTCCCGACTAGCCACAAAGCATTGGAAATTATTAACTTTCCCTAATTCCTTTGTATTTGCGTGTATGCCGTAAGTCTACGTATAATCCCCCAGAAGAAGGCTTCTGTGGGTCGCAAGTGTGTGTTTGTGTCTATCCCATGTCTCAGCTGTGTCACATTCCCATCAACTGGGCAGGAGAGGGACCCTACAAACATTCATCCAAGAACTCACATGGAGGGAGAGAACAAGAGAGAGACATTATAAATTACCCCCCAGCAAGAAAAACGTGAGTTAGAGCTCACAGGCTTTTCAGTCACTGAAAGAAATCAACCAAGAACCAGTGGGAAACTGGGCTTTATCATTTCTAGTGTTTGCAGAAATCATGGGCTTTCAGAGAGTTTGACACGCACCTTTTACACTGCAAACCATTTCTCCCTTGAGGATGGGATTATCTCACTGTTAACTTTTAGCATCAGTGGAAAGTGACAGCAGAGTCTGGCTGTAGATGAGACACCATCTGATGTTCACTCAAGACAGCCCAATTAGTCATTCAAAAGGCAGATTTGGGGCTGTTTTATGTTCTTCACCTCTGATACCAATTCCAGCTACTCTGAAACAGCCCTCCCACAGCCAGGGCTTTGCCTTCTTTGGCTTGTACATCCCCTATAATCCAGCTGTCTGTTGGACAGGATGCGGGCAGTCATGCCCGAGTTATCTGCTGAGGTTCATGACAAGGTCTATGGCTCTGAGGAATGGGTGGGTCATTTCTCCCCGAGTCCTGACACAGCTCACCCCACTGTTCTGGGGTAACTGGCACCCCACAAAGCTCAAAGAGTAGCCCTGGCACAGGAAAATATTATCACACCCTCGATGTGGCTTGAACTGTGTGTTTTAAGGTGACTCAAGTCAAGCTTCATGTTGATGGAGCAGTTGCTGTGACTGGCAGATAAAGTTTATTGCTCCAAAACTCAACTGGAAGTGAACTATTCATATCATACACATTGGAGAGAGGATAGGAATGATAAATCACCCTGGATCTCTGGATCAATGCTTCAGGACAAACCCCAAAATATTTTTTTTTGCTTTGGGCCCTTTTGCTAGAAAAAGAATAGTAATAAATTAACCTGTCAAGGTACCTAGAACGAGCTGTACAAGCTCCATTTAGGTAATGAGAGTTTCTATGAAGAACAAAGCAGGGAGCAACTTTCTTATCTAGTGTTTCTCTTGCTAGCTGTCTGTTTACATGATGTATGTCACTGGAAGCATTCTTATTTTCAGCTCTTATTCACTCTCTCTGCAAAGGAGAATGCGTTGACCATAAATTGATGTCTTCTAACAAGCTGCTCCCAGCTGTTCAACATAGAAACATAGAATAGTAAAATGGTTTAGGTTGGAAAGGACCTTAGGATCATCTAGTTTCAACCCCCCTGCCCCTCACAGTAAAGAACTTCTTCCTTATATCTAACCTGAACTTCCCCTGTTTCAGTTTGAACCCATTGCCCCTTGTCCTATCACTACAGTCCCAGATGAAGAGTCCCTCTCCAGCATCCAGCATCACACAGATAAGAAAAGACAGATGAATAGTTCTGGATGGCTGAGTTGGGGGTTTTTTCTTCTTGTTTGTTTTTCTGAGACTTTTAGAAACGTTTCAGGTTTAGGAGGGCTAGAACAAGATACTTTTTTTGTTATAATCCTACCTAAAAAGAAGGCAATTTACTTAGTTTGTAAGTCAGGACATGGGAGGAGGTTCTTAACCACTGGAGCAACCCACACAAAGTGTTTATTTCCACACTTAGGAAATGGTTATAATTGAACTCTGCCCAGAGATGTAATTAAGAAATGACCAGGCTCCCTGCCTGCTGGTAAGAGCTTTCTTTGTGATTCACATGGAGGGCTGTGGTTCATAGTGGTCATAAAGGGAATGAGATTTTTTCTGATGAACATGAAGAAAAGACAGATCAAGTCCCAGGCAGGACAGAAAGTATGATTAAAAGGTGCTGTGCCTCTGCTTGGGTTTGTTACAGTCGTGGAATTGCCCCGGTCCCAGAACCTGCTGATCTGCTTGACAAGCCAGATGTTGCTAGAAGAGAAGAGTTTGCTGGGGAAGAAATCCCTTACACTCCCCTTCTCCAAGCATCGCTGCTGACCACTGCCAGAGGCAGGAAAATGCAATAGAGGCACTGTCAGGTATCACATAAACTGGGATTTGTACTAAGGGAAACTGCTATAAACCTGGATTTGATCTATCCACTTACCCACCAAATTCACCTTTTTTTCTTTCTTGAAATTATAGACCCAGAAACACTGATGACTACAGAGATATTGTGCCCTTTTTACAGTGCTGCAAATACCAGCCAAACAAAATCCCTGTAACGCTCACAGGTTTTTTCCAGGCTGGATGACTGAATCTAATCTTGGATTAATTTCATATTTGCAGGCTACAGATCTATTAATGAAAATTACGGGCCTTCCAATATCTTACCCGCAGCTCTTGGCTCTGATATAATAACCTTCAATATTCTCCTCAATTTTCCTGTATTCATCTGCTGCTGCTTCAGAATTTAATGCCTCTTGTAGAAAAATTTAATGAGTATGGTATGAATAATTCCAGAGCCTGTTTCATTTTGCATTGCACAAAGATGACTGGAAATGAAAACTCTGGAGGTTTACTATACAGACTCACATGTAAAGGGGACAGTAAGTTCAGTGAGTTGAGTGAGTCCAGTTCAGTAAGTTCAGCACAATTCCTCATCTATGTTGTGTGCAGCACTGTACAAAGACAGGGCTTGAAACTCTGTTCTCTTTGCCCATGAAGAATAAAGCTGATTTTACAACCAGGAATTCATTTTCCTCTAACACAGAAGAGAAAGCTTGAAGTCAGTAGGTCCTTAATGAAAAATACCCTCAAAGAAGTAAATGAAGTGAATACTAAAGACCTAGAAGAATATTGACTACAGGAGGGGCAGATACAGAGTAATGAGTCACGAACCTCCGTTTTACACTCTTTAGGAGGGTTAATATACAAGTCAAGAAATTCAGACACTTTATATTTTCAGTTGGGTGGCAATGGAGGAAGCTGAAACAGCCTCAGTGCTAGTACCAGTGGGATGAAGTCATCCCTGTTCATGCTGATGAAAATGTGAAACGATTTTGAGGAAGTTTCAGTGGAAACAGTGAAGGTTTGTGGTGCTGCAGGTGTGTATGGAGCTTACCCCCCTTTGCCCAGCCTGGACCATAGGAGGAAGATTCTTTACAGCCCAATCAGAAAGGACTACAAAGCAGGAAATAGGACTAAACCAGAGGTCTGCCAGTCACAGAAAAGAGATGTGGAACATTGGTTTTCCCTTCCAGGAGAAGTATCCCCAGATGCTGGTTACCTCTGCTCAGCTCTGAGGCTGCTGAGCAGAGGGAGCAGCATTGCTAGAGCTGAGGCAGTGCTAAGCGGAGGCATTGAGAAGGACCACAGCTCCATCTCCAGACCCTCTTTCTCCCTTCTGCTGCAAAGGGAGCTGGACATCCCCAGTTTTGGATGAGATAGCAAGACAGAGGCATAGGAAAGAACAGACCAAGGTCTGAGTTTCGTTCACTGTGCCGATGATTGCTTAGAAAAGGTCACAAGACTGGTATGGTTTGCTCATACAGCAGCTACACCAAAAAAAAAACCCCAAAAAGGTGTTGTCTGGTACTGCACACATGTAGAATTTCATGACTAGCCTCTATCAAATCAAAGTATTGCTTCCCATCAATAGGCACTTGGCCACAGCAACAGCCAAACACAGCTACATCAACACAAACCTGAAAAGACCCTTCATGGCACCTTGAAGATTATGTTAACTGAATGTTTGCCCAAGCATATCTAAAGTATACATAACTCCCATAATTATATATAACTCCCATGATGTCTACCCTCGGCCTAATGGGATTTCCTGCTGAATCAAAAAGACCATAATGAATGACATTTTTTCTGGGGTCCTTTCTTGAGAATCATAGAATCATACAATGGTTTGGGTTGGAAAGGACCTTAAGATCATCCAGTTCCAATCCCCAGGAGAAGATGGAAAAGAAAAGGTTTTAATTCGTACAAACCTTTAGTTTGACACTAGTTTTGGATGAAGAAATCTATGGAACAAGAGAAATCTCAGGGTTTGATATCTCCTGAGGAGTAGAAATAAATGACTTGTTTTTACAGTGAAGCTATATCCCCAGGGGACATCCACAGGATCTGGAATAAAGTCTGTACCATGTGGTATGTCCATAAATCTTCTTAAAAAGGGAGTGAAAAGTGAGGGCACATTGTATGTGAAGGACACACAGTTATTAGGAATCCTAAAGAGAAAAGTAACAGGTGAAAAGTTGTAGAAAGAATGGTCGAGGGATAAAAGTCAAATGTGATAAATGCTTCATTGTGCAGGTAACATAAACAACCCTTTTTCATACAAACAGGAGGTCTCTGAACCACCCTTTAGCACTCAGTAAAGAAATGCTGGTGTTGTAAGAGTGAGTTCTAAGAAAATGTCAGTGAAATACTCAATTGTGGCTAAAAACATTTAGGAAAATCTATTATAGGTAAACCATTACATAGGAAGGGATAGGAAACTGCAGGATGATGTCAGTAAAGAAACCACAGACTACCCAAGTCTTGAAAGCTCTTGTGCCCTCTGACTTTTACTCCTCAATAAGGATATAGCAGAATTAGAAAAGCTTTTGAAGGACTGCAATGAAAATGTTTTTTCATAAGAAGCATATAAAAAGAATATGACTCTTCAGCCTCACAAAACATTATACAAGAGAGACACAAATATCTCTACAAACGGATGCACCATGGCATAGAGAAGAATTATTTATTGTTTCTAATAATGGCAGAATTAGGGAGATCCAATGATGAGGTGTCCCTGCTCATGGCAGGGGGGTTGGAACTAGATGATCTTAAGGTCCTTTCCAACCCTAACTATTCTATGATTCTATGTTATTGGGCATTAAGCTTGGAAAAAACTCTCGAGATTCTACTTTTTCACGAAGTCTGGAGTCCAGCTATGGACCCCCTTTTAAGTAGGTATTAGGAATAACAAATGTTCATACAGATCCCAAAGGCAATTGAGCACAAAGGAAAGAAAGGTTCATCATAGAATCATAGCATCATAGAATCAACTCAGTTGAAAAAGGCCTTTAAGACCATAAAGTCCAACCATTCCCCAGCAGTGCCAAGGCCACCTCTAACCCCTGGCACTGAGGCCTCGGCTCCACGGGCTGTGAACACTTGCAGGGACGGTGACTCCAGCCCTGCCCTGGGCAGCCTGTTCCAATGCCTGAGCACCCTCTGGGCAAGGAATTGTTCCTCAGCTCCAGCTAAACCTGCCCTGGGGCAGCTTGAGGCCGGTTCCTCTTGTGCCATCCCTTGTTCCTTGGGAGCAGAGACCAGCCCCCTCCTGGCTCCATCCTCCTGTCAGGCACTTGCAGAGAGCAATAAGGTCCCCCCTGAGTCTTCTCTTCTCCACACTAAACCCCCAGGTCCCTCAGCTGCACCTCAATGGCTCTTCAGCCTCTTCTTCCTCAAAGGCTCTTCAAATGTACAACCTGTGGCTTGGCAAGTCACTAAGCCAACAACACTGTGGACCCAGAGAAGCTGGGGCAGTATCACTACCCTCTGGGGTAGTTGGTATGCTCCTTTCCTAGGCTTCCATCCCAGGAGGGATGGTGGAAGGCTACAGACATAGTTTGGACTCAGCACAGTCACTCTCCTGTCCTTATATGCTTTTAAAGCAGCTTGGAAAGATCTCTGGCCAAATCCAAGCCAGCAGAATCATCTGCTCAGTGACCCAAATCTCTGCTTTCTTTTAGCACGTTTAGCTCTTGCAAACTCCACTGCTTCCCAGGAAGGCTAAGGACCTGGGGGAACCCAGTAATGGCATGAAGAGCTCATATCTCAGCAAACAAGACAGGCCAGGCCAGATTTTCATCTCTGTCATAGAGGAGCAAAGTCCCAGACCCAGTTAAGCAGTCTGGCCAAAAGCCTCATGAGATGGGACAGTACAGGAAAGAGTTTGGTGCCAAGTTTTGATCCCATGCCTTGCTGTCTGAAGCTCTATGATACATCTGTGATGCTCTGCAAGTAATTAATACCAATTCTGCATTAAACTAAAACCAGGAGTGGCTGAACAATAAGGATTCAGCCAGGAAATGCCTATTCGTTGACCTTCCAATCCACTTGCATGAAAAACCTAGAGCAGACAATGAAACTAATTCTGCTTCAACCCTTCTCACTCTGTGTCATTGTCCTCTTGCACTAAGTTAATATTCATCCCTGCTGCCTGGGAGATTTCTGGTTGTTTATATATTGAAATATTCTCCCTTTTATCCCTTTTGGTGGCTTCATGTCTCATTCCCTCTTGGCTTCATTGCGTTTCTGATTCAAACTTTCTCTATATGGGGCCATTCAAACATGAAACAGCCCTGACCAAAGCAGCTGCTGCCTTGTGAGCTTTCATTTCTACAGACGACTAATGCTTCAGTTTATGATTTTGGTGGATTGTTGTACTCTACCCCAGTGCTTGGATCGCTGGCATGGGATTTGCAGTCTACAAAGTTCTCAACATACTGGTCCCATTAGGACTTCATCTGCGACTGATGCCATCTCTGGATATGGCTCTCATCCCAACCACCCAGTTTAATTCATGTCACTGACTTCTGTTAACATGCCCTTGGTTTACCCTGAGCGAGCAGCTGGGATCGGCATCACACCCTGCAGCCCTTGTGTGGGAACAGGCTACTGTCTGTCCTCTGGGATCTCCCCCAACCCCACCCGTTCTCCTTTTATATCTTACAGTCATCTCCAGAGCTGCCAAATGATCATATTTTGCTGTGGTCCGGGAATGTCAGTGACGGCTCCCCAGAAATACTCATCATGGTGTGTGTGAAAGTTGCTGTTAGGAAGAAAATCCTCCTCCTAATACCATCTGCAGACCTTCAGACACAGCGAAAGGATCTGCATAGGTCTTCAAGGCAAACGAAGACCCAAAACTTACATCTAGATAGCTTTCAGGGCAAGAATACTCCTTGAAAATCTGAATGGGAGGCATGGGAGTCACCCAGCTAAACCCTTCACAAAGCACCTCTGATTTCTCTGGCAGCTCTCTAAGAGCTGGTAGCACTCACATACAGATTCCTGGAAACATCATAGAATTACAGTGTGATTTGAGTTGGAAGGGACCTTAAACTCATTCAGTCCCAACCCCTGCCACAGGCAGGGACACCTTCCACTAGAGCAGGTTGCTCCAAGCCCCTGTGTCCAACCTGGCCTTGAACACTGCCAGGGATGGGGCAGCCACAGCTTCTCTGGGCACCCTGTGCCAGCGCCTCAGCACCCTCACAGTAAAACATTTCTTCCATATATGTAGTCTAAATCTCTCTTTTTTAATTTAAATCCATTCTCCCTTGTCCTATTGCAACAGGCCCAGCTAAAACTCTGTCCCCATCTTTCTCCAGCCCGTGCAGCATCTCGGTGGCCTCCTGTGGACTCGCTCCAACAGCTCCACGACCCTCTTGTGTTGTTGCCCCACAGCTGGATGCAGGACTGTAGTAGAATACGGCTTTTTTCCCCTTGCCACATGATAAAATCCTTAGGTCTGCAGGGTGTCTTCTTCCTAGAGAAAGCATATGCAGTGAGCATATCTCCAAATACAGGAGAACAGAGACCTTCCTCCTCTAGCCAGGTTGGAAACAAGAAACATGCCTTAAGCACATATAACCGAGACAGGACCCTCCTTCTCCTTCAGCACTAGTCTTTGTATCCTTCATGCTAGATTCGATTGCCCAATATTTCTGGGGCATGTTCAGAGAACATTTCCCATCTGGTGATAGTAAGGAGGTTGGCAGCTTGTGTCCTAGAGAAGAGTGATAGAAGCCTTGTATATGTGCGGGATTGAACTTAAATCTCTTCTTCATATCCAATATGAGATCCTGGGTCACCTGTGCAAACAGGGACATGTGAAAACATTCACATTATCACCTGGATGTTTCTTGTGCAGGATGTATTCCACTCTGTAGGACCAGGAGGCATTTTTGCTGCAGAAGATACTAACATATTGGTGCCAGCTAGCAGAACAGTAGCATCCTCAGGTCTAGACAGTGGTTGAGCAGCAGCTCTGTCTGCCATGACCACCACAACAATGACAGACAATTACTAATGTATTTATTCCAGATCTGGCAAAGTGTCTTAGCCAAGATCACAGACTATTCTGTGGCAGAGCTGGGAACAAAATCTGATACTTTGAGATTCCGTCTAGTGCTTTAACCACATGAATACATTTGTAGTGTTATCTGCTCTCCCTTTCCATGAACTCTACTGTATTTTCATACCTAACTTGTTCCTGATCATAAGGGGAAGAAAAAAAACCTCTTTCAAATACATGTTACAATGAACAAAAAGCAGATTCATGGTCCTTAAAGCCTTTCCTGGTCTAAGCCTCTGTAAAATATCTTCTTTGGGTGTTCATTCATTACAAAGATGGGAATTTTAAGTACAGTAATAAATCTATTCAGTTAAACCATGGTACTGGGGATTCCATCCAAGCAAGGGTTTAATGCCATTAGATTACAACAGAAGTTTTCTGAGACATGAGAAATGACTCAGTACTTTAGGGGCTCCAGTGATAAAGCTGTGAATGTGCTGCTCCTTCACACCATGTGTCTCCGCTGGCTGCAGAAGGGGTAAGTGGTCCAGAAACACAGCACCTTGGGCTTCAAAGGGCTGCGGGATGGATGGGGAGCTGTTGTTGCTGGCTAAAGACCAACAGAACCCTAAATAAGCAGGGTTGGCCATGGGAAGTTGGTAGGTAGAAAGAAGCTCAAGCAAAACAGGGAGCAACACAGAGATTCGAATGTTATGGCCAGTGAAATGAACATCTCTGTCTTGATGGGGATTCACCACTAGAGTCTGGACTTCACATGCTGTTCGCTACCCCATGCCTTTAGGTATTGCATCCTTACGCAGACTTTGTTACTTGGTGTTTAATCTGAACACCTTCTGTCAATTCTACAGACATTAACACAACTTTCTGTCACTGTTGCGTTTGCTGCCCCTCCATGAGGAGCAAGTATCATGATAGCCTATTGTATGACTTCCCACAAGGCCCTCTCCAAATCCCTCCTTCCTCTAAGTGTTAAGCTAACTACAGACAAAGATCATCCACCAGCGGGCACAGCTGATATTCTTCACATCTCCCAAGCCCTCATGTCTCTGCAGAAACAGAGACTTTGAAGCACAAAGCATGCACGCTGCTGCTTCATGCCCTTACAGGCTCCTGTCTCAGGGACTCCCAGCCTGCATCCTACTTGCCCAAACCTGTTTGCTGTGGGAACTCAGAGCACCTTTTGCCTTTTCATGGCAGCAAACCTCACAGTCCTGTTTCAGATGCACTCCCTGCTCCCTGTTCTTGCTCTCCAACTCTTGGCATTTTCCATCTGTGCTATTTCAGCCACTTTGCTCCATGTCTTTCCAGCCGGGTGGGGCTAAGCTATAAAAGGGATCTGACTATCTTCCGTTGTCTCTTGGCGCAGAGCCTTGGGCTATACAGAGCTCAGCTAAATCATTCCACGCATTCCTTTCTCTCCCGGGTAAGAGCATAACTTATGGCAAAGGGTTTTTTTTCACCATGCCCTCCTGAGACAGAAAATTATCTGCTTTGCAGCAGCCTTGACACACAGGTCTTGGGATGAGCTTATCTCAAGCATCTTGTGTGCAGAAAGATTCCATGGCAGCATCAAAAAATAAACAGATCTCGAAAGAGTACAATGTGCAAGCAGCCAAGAACATGCTCTGTGTTCCTAGAGAGACATTTCTACCCTGATCTTCCTTCCTGCTGCCATTATCCAGTTAGAAATGCATGGTTTGAACTGACACCTCAAATGTCAGCACTTTAAGAAACCTGCTGCAGTTACTGTTCTGCGGACCACAATAGAATCATGGAATCACAGACTGGTTTGGGTTGGGAGAAACCTTAAAGCTCATCCAGTTCCAAACCCCTGCCATGTGCATGGACACCTTCCACTAGACCAGGTTGCTCAAGGCCCTGTCCAACCTGGTTTTGTCCAATCTGTCTGTCTGTTCAACTACTGACTCTGATATACCCCTGGCTGATCATACTGTATGTTTTCGTTCTGAGATGTCTCACTCCAGGGATAAAAACTAGCCATGTTTTTAGCTTTCATCTACAGAAACTTGAGAGGCAGGACACCAACTCATACAAACATCATCATGTCAACAGGTTGTCTTTGAACGTGGGTCTCAAGATCAAGAAGGGCATCTGCCTGACACATGTCTGTCTTCGGGTGCATGTGGGGGTGTCCTGGAGGTGACGGTGGGTGCAAGGTTTCCTGGACAACCATGTGGAGTGAAGGGTGCAAAGCTATAGAGTGGTCTCCAGGATAAATCAGCTTTTTGTTAGTCTGGATGATCAGGGAGGAAGGACTGGGAACAATTCAGGGAGATAAACTATACAATTATATTGCTGTTCCCCTGTCTCCTGCCTACAGAAAAGGCATGGGACAAGACAGGCTGGAGTTTTAAAAGTGTATTGACATCTAATTGTATGTCCTAGAAGCCTTCCATGCCAAAAGCCCATCCATTCAAGCCATTTTCAACCCCAGGCTGGATATCCAATGTCCAAGATTACTAGAATTTCCAGGATCCTATAGATCACAGCCTGGCTGTCTGGCACATCATGGCAGAAGATGTGTCGCTATCCCAAATCTGTCTGAGCATTTAAATTGAGAAATGACATCTTTCAGCATCTGGTCTCACTGCAGACATGAGATCCTTCTCAGAGCTGCACTAGAAGATTAGATGTATGCTTATTCACTTACACACCATGTTTTTCTTGTGTTCAGAGTGGTAACTGAATGTGTTACGGAGCAAATGCACATCATCTCTGTGGTCTATGGAGCTGGCTTAATGGGAATTTGGAAAGACCAACACAACATCATGCCTTTATGATCCTCTATATTTCAAACTTCAGACTGCTGGATAAATATTTGACTTATGCTGTGGGCAGCTTTTGGAATGCATCCGAGGGTTGTGCAAAGATATGAATACTTGGTCAGGGTGAGAGGGCACTGCCTTTCTCTAAAGGGTCTTATAACCAGAGAAATCATTTCTTGGAAGAGCTTTGCTGTTGTGTATAGGATGTGCTGGATGGTCCCCAGAGGATGTCCTGGAGGAAATGGCTTTTCTCCAGTACAATTAGAAATGTGACCTCACAAATCTGGGCTGCGGGTGGTGCCTTCGTTAGGAAAAGGGCTTTGGGATTTTCAATGAGAAGCTCAAGCCAGGAGGGAATATTTTATATGCTTTCTGATCATCTGTTCCAGAGCTTGTATAGCACATCCTGTCTGAAGAGTCCATTTTTAGCAAGCAAATAGCCTAACTTCCATCTGAAGTGCAGGGGATTTACCATGTGCCTCTCTGCTTTGCTATATCTGAAACACTGAGCACATACTCAGTGTTTTGGTGACTTCAATGAGAAAAAACTTCTGGGGGTCTGCTCAAGTGATGACTAACTAATTACAGACATACCAACCCTGATGCTTATTCCTCTGGTTTTGAGCCAAATACTTGCATTTGACAGTCATATTTCTTGCTGCTGGCTCTGTGTCCATTTCTTTTATTAATGGACCAACTGAAGTCTATGAAGTACTCAGAATATCGACTAAGAACTCCAAGTTTATTGTCTGGAGATAGCACTACCACAGATTTATCTCACTGATACTTGAAAAAGTTCATATTCAGTATCATCCAACAAACAAACTGATGCAATGCAAGTCAGGAAAAAAAGGTGAGCTATTAGGACACTCACCAAGTACTTGGTTTCCTGGAGGTTGCTCCAGCATCAGTGTCTGTGTCCGAGGGAAATGGAGCTCCAGGTAGTACAGGATCTGTATTTATCAGGCATATTTCTCTTGTCACATCATTTATCACCATCTCATGGTAAATATTTTTATTTTCGTAGGAGCAGACATTTAAAATTAGTTAAAGAAATTCACCAATAATAGAAAACCACGGAGGAATCTGACCAACTAACTAGGCATTGGGTATCATGTCTTAGCACAGAAGTGGTTGCCAAATGGAAGATCTCTTATTTACAGGTTCAGGAGTGAAATGGCAGCAAAACAGGAGTTGGCAATTTCTGCCTAATGGCAAACCTTTTTATTTTGCAACAGTTGTGTTAAAGGGATTTGTATGAGCATTGGAAGAACCCTGTTAACTGGAGTAAAGCTTTAGACTGTAGACCTGGCTCAGGGCTGGCGTTTATAGTAGAAACAGACTGGAGACCTCATCCCAGCCATATCCAGTACATACATTGAAGGGCAGATGAGATGTTTCCAGCTGGTCGCACATTTTGTGGAAGAGGTCACAGCTCAGACTCTATTTGCACTTTTTCTTCCTGCTGATGGCTTGTACTCCTGCTTAGCTAAGTCATCAAACAGGTACTTTACTCAGAATGTTGTCTGTGAGTATGAACTAAGAAATATTTGTCCCTTCAGTGAACCTGGATTAGAAAACCATATTGGGAATGGCTGAGTAAGCATTAGCATGGGACACACGTGTTGTTAATTTCCACACATTAGGATGCTATTTATTTTCATTAAGGGGCTGAGGCCTGTGAAAGAGGCTGCTCATTGTGTGGTCTGATACCTCTTGCTTGAGCCTGCAAGAAGGGAGATGCCTACAACCTGTTCTCTATTCTCTTGAGGCAGCGTCATCACAGGAGCAGGAGGAGCAAGAAAATGCATAAATATGGAATTTTGCATCAGCAAATCTCCAAAAACCTGGGAAAAAATTAAAAGAGGATTCCTTATCATCTATCCTTTACAGATCGTCAGGCCATGAACAAACACACAAGGAGATGTCCTGAGGGCACCTAGGAGAAACAGAGCATGGTACCCAATGCACTATGGTGAGCAAACCCATCTGGCTACCTTGCTCTGAGGTTCTGCAAGCAAAAAAGTGAGACCACCCGTGTATCCACCAGACCAGGACTGTGGCCAAAAGTCATGAAACACTTCTATTGTTAAATGCAAAAGGTTTTAAAGGCTGTAAAAAGGATGAGGTCAGGATTACCTGGAAGCCAGGGAGATATCAGCATCTTCCCATAGTGTCTTTTTCAGCTTCAAACTTTCTCTGAGTTTTTCCATCTAGGTGGTAGGTCATTTTGCACATTCTTTCTGTCACACATGTTCACGCTATGGCCTCTCCTCACAATCCTCACAGGTACAACTATCTCAACATCTTGATGTTTCAGTTATTCCAACTTTCTTTACTTTCATTCTGACAAATAGAAAACAAAGATTTCTTGCCAGTCATGAAATTGTTTTAAATAACTTTAACTATGTCTCCCATCTTCGTATACCAACACAGGCTTCTCTTTCTTTCAGCTCATAACCAAAACCAATATGGTTTTCTCACCTCAGGCCTCTTTTCCAGCTACACTTGCCCTATCTGTTCTGCTTGGGGTCTAAAAGCTCAAATCCCATCTGAAATTGGTGTATTTTCTATGTCCTAGCCCTCTAAGCAAATCATTATACACAGACACAGTTCAGTTTCCTGGCTATGTCCTTCTTGTAAGATTTTCTCTGTACTGCAGTTCCATGCAATATACAGAAGAATAATCCTTTTTCCCGCTATTTTCAACCACTTATGTCAGATCTGTCTGTTTATCATCATTATAGAATCATAGATGATTTGGGTTGGAAGGAACCTTAAAGACCTCCTAGTTTCAGCCTCTCTGCCACGGGCAGGGGCACCTTTCACTAGACCAGGTTGCTCACAGCCCTGTCCACTATTTACTCCCTGTTTGTAGAACATCTCATGTAGCAAAGCCCTGATCATAGATGAAGCTTTCAGATACTACCAGGACCTAAACAAAAAAGATGTTTTGGGGAAAATAAACTCTAGATTATCAGTGAGAAATTCCCAATTACATGAGCTATTTGGGTGCAGAAATATCTTCAAAAATACTGACAGTAAGTAGGTTATGGCAGATAAACTACAGTAAATAAAAAAACCTGGGGTTGGAGCTAGATGAGCTTAAGGTCCTTTCCAACCCTAACCATTCTATGAGTCTATAAACAGTGGAAGCCTATTCTTGTTGGGCTGGAGCAAAAGACATCAAACTCCTGAGGTCCTTTGCTCTAAAGTCCACTGGAAGAAATCAAGATCCCCTTAGCAACAGAAGAAAGTATTGCTAACAGCAGCCTGGACACGCTGCAGATGTGTTAAGTGATTTTCATACCCTCTCTAACTGTTCGACAGGAACAGTTAGTAATTCTGAGCCTGGGGATGTTTTGGGAGTATGTCTATTTGTACTTCTTTTTACTTACATAATTCTTTTTTCCACTCATAATCTGATCATCTTCATATTCTAGGAAAAAAAAAACCCTGGTGCAAACAATTATTGCCCCACACAGTCAAAGTTCTTTTCAGTTACTCCATTACAGCACAGACAAGTCAGAAAAGAAGTCTTAGTCATGAATCTAATGCCGCATGAAGGGAAATTCCAGGGCAGTGAATGAGCACAGCAATATCTCAACATCTTCCTTCTTCTAATTCTTTTTCTGAGCACTTTACAAGCAGATGTCTGCTGAACCTTTACTGATTTGTCATCGGTTTAGGCTGAAGTTAGCACTTCACATGGAGCGTTTCTCATCTGCATGGAGTTCGCCTGCACTGACTTCACCTCTACAGTGTCATGACAAGGTGTGTTTTTGCTGGGAGCAGAAAAAGGACAAGATTTCCCCATCACCACCACCACACTCTGGGTCAGTATTAGTAGGAAATGGTTTAAAAGCTCCTGATATACTGATTGTCTTGCAGGTTCCTGATTCAGGAGTGGACTGGATTCACCTGTGATTAACCTGCAGTTCTATCTGCTAGCCTGACAGATATTTGGCCCATATCAATAGTGTTATTGAGCCTCAACACATCTTAGTCATAGAATCATAACTCAGAGAATGGTTTGGGGTGGAAGGAACCCTAAAGATTATCTAATTCCAACCCCCTGTCATAGGCAGGGACACTTTAAATGGTTTAAATAGATCCCAGCAAATTGTCCTGGAAAACACTGCAGGAAATAAATCATCAGTAATGAACTGTATATAGTCCAATACCCAATCTTTTGTCTTAATTTCTCTATCTGCAGCTCAAAAAGTGCAAGGACAGAAAAACAGGTTCCCTGGGGAAAGGTTACAGCATGTTTATTGAAGGACAAATGAAAAATGGGGCTTCCTAAATCTCTCTCCATCTCCATTTGAAATAACTAAGGTGTAAATCAGAGCCCAAATAGCCCTGGGACCTCATAGACATATGCTTCATATTTCATCCTTCCAACTTCTTAAGAGTTACCACAAATTTACTAATAAATTATGCTATCTAACACATTACATACCATTTCTAAACACCCCAGGGCCATGAGAGTGGAAAACAGCAGCTGTTAATTTTAACTCACTCCTTGCATTCAAATAACGTGTATATCAACCGACTGACCACAATGAATCATAGAATCACAGGCTCCCAGGTTGAAGGGACCTCAAGGATCATCTGCTCCAACCTCTCTAGGCAAAGCATGACCTAGACTAGATGTCCCAGCACCCTGTGCAGCCCAATATTAAGTGTCCAATGCTGGGGAGTCACCACTTCCCTGGGGAGATTATTCCAATGGTTGATTGTTCCCACTGTGAAAAAATTTCCTCTTGTGTCCAACTGGAATCTCCCCAGGAGTAACTTGTGCCCATCACCCTTTGTCTTTTCCATGGGACTCCTTGTAAAAAGGGAGTCTCCATCCTCTTTGTAGCCACCCTTTAACTATTGGAACATGAGGATAAGGTCTCCCCAGAGCCTTCTCTTCTCCAGATGAACAGTATCAGCTCTCTCAGCCTTTCCTCACACACTGCCCAGTACTTAGATCATCTTTGTGGCCCTTCTCTGGACCCTCTCCAGCCCATCCATCTTTCTTGTGCAGTAGGACCAAAGCTGAACACAGTATTCCAGGGATGGCCTGACAAGAGCCAAGTAGAGTGGGATGATGACATTGACACAGTGGGGAAAGTGGACCTATTGTAAAGATGGGAAATAGAGACATAGGTAAGGATCAGTCTGACCAAAAGTGTCCTATGGTTTGAGTCACCTGGACTCTCCTTGCAACCAAGGGGGAGACACTCCTGGGGTGCGATTCACCTTCCCGGGAAGCCAATGCCTAAAGACAAGTCAGATGAATCATAACCTAAAAGTCCCCACTTCTCTCTACTGACTATAAAGGGAGTCATGGGTGACTCGATTCTGTATAGACATCGACACAACATGTATCTAAAGCATATGTGAGGAATCACATCTTCTGTGACTTGCCCAATACAAAATAGAAAGGAAAGAGAAGAGGAAAGAGAAGGAAGGAAGGGAAAGGAAAAGGAAGGAAAAGGAAGGAAAGGAAAGGAAAGGAAAGGAAAGGAAAGGAAAGGAAAGGAAAGGAAAGGAAAGGAAAGGAAAGGAAAGGAAAGGAAAGGAAAGAGGAAAGGAAAGAGGAAAGGAAAGGAAAGGAAAGGAAAGGAAAGGAAAGGAAAGGAAAGGAAAGGAAAGGAAAGGAAAGGAAAGGAAAGGAAAGGAAAGGAAAGGAAAGGAAAGGAAAAAGGAAGATATATAGAGAAAGGAAAAAGGAAACCATATATAACAGGCACTCTGGTCTGCAGTCTGACTACTTTATTTGACTCAGACCCTGTTATTTGTCATTCTAAATCCCTGTAGCAACAGGAAGTCAATACATTGTGGACTACAGGATATGTAGCAACTTTCTGCTGCAGCAGTATTGCCAGCCACAATGAAAACCCTGGGGGATCCATGGGGAATCAGGCTCATGCTTTGTGTACGAGGCACACAGGTGATGCAAGTGCCTTCACATCCCGCAATATGTTGCACAAAGCATGGAAGCTTGAAACACCACAAGTGGAAAACCTGACCCAAAATATCCTGCAATTTATCCTTTGTATTACTCTTCCTCCCCAAAGTTACTGCTTTACTTCTGAGTTCAAAACAGCAGTGGAGCAGCTGGACTGCTCTTAGAGCTTCCTCCTGGCTGGAGTAATAGGAATCTGACAAATCCTCCATGGATTTGAGACTTGGGATAAATCGTATCAACTCCAGGGACTGAACCACACCGCAACCACCCCCTGCCCTACTTGTGCTGCAAGCTGTATGTTTCAGAGATAGAAGAGAAAGTCAGTGGTAAGGAATCGTTATTATCATCTTGAGGGGGTTCATTGGCCTGTGTTTGGTGGTATCTGGGCATTTCAGTAGTAGTCAGGTTCCTATAAGAAAAACGATGACCCCAGTTGATGCTCATCTGGGGCAAATTGCACTTGCAAAAGACTACTTGGACCTGTACCATCTTCCTTAGCTCCAAGACTGCTATTTCCTTGACACGGGTACAGCTCCAGCAGACAAAGCATGGAGAGCTGTAGGAGATGAGGAAGTTCACAATGTTCTGAAGCCACAAGAAAGAAGAAATGGCAGAGTGGTGCCTTCAACTGAAATAAGAAGATGGAGACGTACCTTCAACAAGGGCCTGTAGGGACAGGACAAGGGGGAATGGCTTGAACCTGCCAGAGGGGACACTGAGATGGGCTCTGAGGCAGAAGCTCTTCCCTGGGAGGGTGCTGAGGCGCTGGCACAGGGTGCCCAGAGAAGCTGTGGCTGCCCCATCCCTGGCAGTGTTCAAGGGCAGGTTGGACACAGGGGCTTGGAGCAACCTGCTCTAGTGGAAGGTGTCCCTGCCCGGGGCAGGGGGTTGGAACTGGATGAGCTTTAAGGTCTCTTCCAACCCAAACCAGTCTGGGATTCTGTGATTCTATGAAAGGACCCAACAAGGAGATTTTTCCTCACCCTGGTATGAGCTCTGCTCTTTGCTGGGGTGGCCCTGGCTGGGTTCAGAACACGATGGGGAGCAGTGCTCAAGTGCTCCTTGATTTGTTATGCTACAATTTCTAAGGTTGCTACACCAGCCCTTACATTATGGGCACACAGAGAGTCAATAAACATAAATCTCTTTTATTACCATGAGTTTCCTTTCCTGGAGGTGTCTTTGCCACAGTTTTTGTGGTCATATTCCTTCGTAAACCCACATTCCCCTGTAAGGGATCACAACTACCATGGATGTCTTTCACAAACCCCCTGAAGCAGAGGGGTTTGATTCAGTGATGATTTTACAGTATTTAGTTTTAGAGACTTGGTTTTACTGTGAAATTCTCAGGCAAATGAGTCAAAGCTGGGTGCCTACAACCATTTTTGGTCTTTCTGAGAAACGTGATCTCATTCAAAGAAGCGTGGAGAAGTTTTCTGTGTCAATGGAAAGCAGTACCTTTGTAATATCAGACCTGAATCATCTAAATATAGTTTTTAAAGCCTAATTTAAAAACATGGTTTAAAAATGTTGGTCTAGAAAATTCTGTGACTTAGGTTTTCTTCCCCTTGCGTGTTTACAGAATATAAGTGCAATGAAATATCAAATACTTGGGGTTTATTTCACCTACCAAGCAGTTGCATTTCAGTAGAGTTGAGACACTTATTTCCGCATAGGTTTAGTGTCACCTCTATGTTGCCCCATTGCATCTGGGGGGAATTTTGTTCTAAATATGTTTTAAAATCACTATTTTAAGTATCTATTGTGAGTAATTTCCTCTGAATTCCTTCAAGCTGCACAGCATGAAGACCTATGTTTTTACGTCTCTTGTGTAATAAAGCTAAACAAATATGTACTAATATACACACATCCTTATGCCAGCTTTCAAAAGCAGAGAAGGTTATTTTGGTAAGATGTCATTTAACCAAGACATCTGATGAACTTTCACTGAATGACGTGAATTTACATTCTGAATTTAGCTTAGCATCCTGTCCCGTATTTTTGTTGGGAAATACTCAGAAAAGCAATGGGATCATCTGGGACAAAACCCAGAATAGAATCTCTCAAACTTTTCCCCTCTCTTAAACAGTAATATACCACAAAAGAGAATGTTGTATCTGGGATGTCACTGAGAGACTACCAAGCCTTCTACACTCCACTATTATCTACTGCTGTTGTTTCACGTGGACACCAGTGACACAGCCAGGAGCGGTCTGAGGAGCATCAAGAGGATTACAGATCAATGGAGTGGTGGAAGGGACTCTGGAGCACAGGTAGTTTTCTAATCAGTCCTCCCAGTCAAATGAAAGGGGTTGGAAAGCGCCATTGAACTTGGTGAATCCAAAAATGAGTGGTGCCACAGTCAGGGGTTCAGTTACTTAGGGGCCTACAAGGATGCCAAAGAGGAACTCTGCATCAGGGACTGTAGCGATACAACAAGGGGTGATTGGTGTAAACTGAAACAGGGGAAGTTCAGGTTAGATATAAGGAAGAAATTCTTTACTGTGAGGGTGCTGAAGTGCTGGCACAGGGTGCCTGTAGCAATGGTGAATGCTCCATCCCTGGCAGCGTCCAAGGCCAGGTTGGACAGAGTCTTGGGCGACATGGTCTAGTGTGAGGTGTCCCTGCCCATGGCAGGGGGTTGGAACTGGATGATCTTAAGGTCCTTTCCAACCCAAACCAGTCTGTGATTCTACTTAGACAATGGGATTCGCTTTGAGAATCCTGGTCTACTGCGGGCTGATGGGACCCATCAGTCAGAGAAGGGGAAGAGCATCTTCGGTCAGGCTTGCTGGGCTGGTGAAGAGGGCTTTAAACTGAAGTTGTCGAGGGAGGGGAACTTCAACCAATCTCACTCCTACGAGTTTGATGCCTGTGCCAGCAAGGGATGCTCCTCCAGGCTCAGGAGTGTTGCATCGCAACAAAAAGGAAGTCAGGTAAGAACACCAGGAGGACTGCATGGATGAACAAGGAGCTCCTGGGCGAACTCTAACACAAAAAGGAAGCAAGCAAGAACAGGTAGCCTGGCAGGAATACAGAGAAATTGTCCAAGCAGCCAGGGCTCAGGTTAGGAAAGCTGAAGACCTGATTGAATAAATCTGGCCAGGGACATCAAGGGTAACAAGAAAAGCTTCTATAGGTACTTCAGTGATAAAAGGAAGACTAGGGAAAATGTGGGCTCTTTCTGTAAGGAAACAAGAGACCTGGTTACTTGGAAAATGGAGAAGGCTGAGGTACTCAATGTCTTTTTTCCTTGGTCTTCACTGGCTCCAGTCACACTGCCCAAGTCACAGAAGGCAGGGGCTTGGATAGAGGGGCTTGGAGCAACCTGCTCTAGTGGAAGGTCCCTGCCCATGGCAGGGGGTTGGAACTGGAGGAGCTTTAAGGTCCCTTCCAGCCAAATCATTGTATGATTCTAAGTTTATCTCAGGTCATAGGTTTTGAACTCAAGGCCATGCTTTTATCTATACTGGAGCAACAAATTGAAGGAAACTTACGTAACATACCATTTGCTTTTTGAAATCTCTTTTAAACTGCTTCAGTTGTCATTTATTTCTACCCTGTTGTTTTCTTATAGGTCTCATTATCAGTAGGAAGTTAAGGAGGTAAAAATATTTATCTGATGCATAAATGTAATTATCCCATTTTAGGAGCAGGTAGACATTTGAACAATCATGTTTTAAAATAACTGTGACTTTTCTTGCAGGTGTGAGTTTTCCACAGATACCTGCTGGGTTTCTGAGTGTGTGTATTCTCGTCAGTAAGATGCTTTCCCAGGCTTAGATATTGTAAGACAAATTAAGACAGGATTTACGATTTACATCACTTTTTCCGAACAACCCGTCCCATGGAAAGTCCCCAGCTGTGAAGGTTTCACCAAGAAAAAGTGATGAGATGGTATTTGGCAACAAACCTGACAGTCCAGTTTAAAAACTAAACTCAAAAGAAAAGAAGGGGGAAGGAATGTGTGGTTTGAACAAATTAACCAGCTTATATCGTCCCCTCCCTGTAAGCCCACGACTGGTTGCTGCACAACCAGTTACATCCTTCAAAGAAACCTTGCTTGGTAACAGTCACGTATACAAAGGATCACACCACACAGCGTGGCTGCAATGATGTATCCTGGGCCTGATCCAGAGCAGGCTGGAGGGGATGGAAAGACTGTGTTTGGCTCTAAGTCATCCCAAGATGCACAGCACATTGCAGAGCACCTCCTCACTCACAAGGGCTCCCAAGGAGACTGAAGATCCCATCTCTGCTCTATTCACCACCATCAAGTTGAATGGTGGTCATTGTCTCCAAGGCATCTGGTGGCCTTCACTGGTGTATCTGAAGTCTCCTGCTTGTCAAAGCAAACCCAACCAGAGCTCTGGGGTTGTGTATCAACTGCACATGCAGCATGATCCACTGTGATTGAACACGTCATTGGGCCAGACGATACATCTTGAGGTTGCTTCTCATTGTTCCCCTCTAGAAGGACCTGCACACAGGTGACATCCCAAAACACCACTGAAATCCCTTATCCATTGCCAAGAGGTAGGAACATGCAGTGTGGCTCCAGTAGGAAGATAGAATTGGGATCAAACCAAGTGTTGCATCAAGTCCTTGGAGATACAACAATCTTACCACCAACAGCCAAACAAACAGGAGGTACCTCCAAGGAGAGTGTGGCGTCAGAACAGCAAGCCACAAAATGAGCTATAACCAACTGAATCTGAAGTATGAATAAAATTCCTAAAGACAAAAAAAGGAACAGCAGGCCAAAATGTAGCAATCTTGGCCAGTTTGAGGTGAAAGTGCATGTGAGTCAATGGTTTGCTTAGGTGACTTGATCTCTTCTGGCGTTGCGGTGGGAGTGCAGCCCAGGGAAATGTGGTAAGAGGAAGCAAGGGCTTGCACAATATCATTTCTATTGGCAACAACAATTTCTTAGGGAGAAACTACCTCTCACTGCAGACACATCCCAGATTTCCAGCCTCATGGTTTGAAAGGGGATAGCAGGAGACCTCTGCCTAGGGAGAAGCAGACAGCTCAGGACATCAGTGTCATTTATCTTTTTTAATGCTTTGTAGGCTCCTATCTGTTAGGCCTGGCTTATAATTGACCATCAGACAACTCCTAAATAACAGCTCTGTTTCTTTATATTCAGTTTTGGCCGAATATAGAACAGCAGCTTAAAAATCTTGACCTCTCAGCAAAGCTTGATGTGAATCCATCTCATGCGGGTGCCTGCAATCATCCCTTAGGAGTGAAGAGTTTAAGCGCTCGTAGCCTTCAGACCTGTAACTCTGTGAGCTTCAAAAGCAGTTAATTGGGTGTGATGCTGCAATATTACACTTCAGCCCCTTTTGTGTGAATGAGGACTCAGCCTCCACCAGACACACACACGAGACGTCCTCAGACCAGGTTTGAAAGCGAGCCTCGATCAAAGCAATTAACTGAAAGCTGCTCCGAAGATGCAAAGGTCACCAGGTAGGAGTAAAGGCAGAAACAGAGCAGAGGAAATGAAGAAATGGAAGCAGACTGTGCAATGGAGACCTCGCTGCTGGAGGAAACATCTCATCATACCTGTGACGGGCACCATCCATCTCGGAGCAGAGCCGCAGTGGCAGCAGCAGGTTTGGGGCAGTTTTTCCACTCCAGATTTGCTGTCAGGAGGGTCGTGCCACTGAGACTTGCTTAAGCTCACACTGAGCTCTACCCACACACAAAGGCAGCAGCGGGTTTGCGAGAACGGCTTTGCCCTTCTCGGAAACGACTGTCACAAATTAGGGGAAGATAGTTTGAAATCCTGCTAAACCTTCTCAAGCTACAAGTCCTCATAGCTGATTATAGCTGAGACAACCCTGAAAACCTCTGGGCTATGAAAAGCTGTGTCATTCACACAGTACGTGCCGATTTTGTCTCAGAAAGTTTGGCCTAACACGGGACTGAGACAACTGAGTACAGAAGCAGTTTGAGCTACAAAGAACCTCTGTCTTTTTATAATGGCATTGCGATAGAATTGAGTTTATCTGCTGTCCCAAACAAATCCAGTAGAAAAGCAAGGCTTTCATCATCTTACAGATAAAGGCATAAACCCACTGCATTGACTGCTTTTGCTCATTACCAGCCCAGTCTTTGCTAAATCCCTGCTCTTCCACTCCATTCCTCCCCACAGCGTTGCTCACACTCCATCCAACAGCAAAGCAGTCAATAGCATTCCAGTGGTGGCTGAAGTGACCACACTTGGCTCAGTTATGCTCACACTCCTCCGTCATTGCCTGGCTCCACTGACCTGCACAAGAAGAGGTTGGGATGGGGATGGGCTCCTGATGTTGCTGCAAGGACCCATGCAGACCCCAACACCTCTGGACAGACACTTTGTGGCCTCAATGTGTGCAAAGTGGGGACATCCCCTCGTGCTGCCTTGGAGTCTGAACACTGATTAACAGCCCGGAAACCACCACGAGAGGTGAAATCACCGAGGAGGTGCTCAGCAGCCTCTCAAGGCAGTAACTCAACCACAGTGAAGCACAAGGGCACCTAAAAGCCCTGACAGCGGCTGTGCAGGCAAAGCAAAGAGATGGTGCCAACCCCTTTTGCCCCACAGGACCCAGGCACAGCAGAAACAATGATAGTTTGATATATTTGGGGGCAGAAGATACTGAAATCAAATTCCTTGATCCTTCTTGTTCTTATATATAGATGAAAGGGAGCTTATAGGGTGAGACCCAACATACAGACACTTTGAGAAAGGTCAAAAAAGTTGTGCTGACCATCAACTCCTACATGTTATTCCCACACATCAGATAAGATTTATCTTGCAGATTAAAAGACTCTGACATGTAGAAATCACCATGCAGTGCAGGCTTCCTGAAAAATAGTTATTCGATGGCAATTTCTCAGCTATTCCAGGTTAAAAGTAAACAGAGAGAAAAAGAGATTCATGAGACTCTACAATGGTGAAATAGGACTGACAGGCTGGAGAGAAGAAGCCAATCAATGTACAAGTGTAATTGAGCACACAGACATCTGTCATTTACTGTGAGATGCATGCAGCCTTTATAAGGTAGAAAGACAATGAAATGGTGAAAAGTGGCAGGTAGCAACAGTCAAGGTTAATCTTTTGTGCAAGGTAATCTGTATCTTTGGTCCTCATTGTGCAATGGGAGGTTATTAGATATGGCATTGAACAAATACCCAAAGCCTGGCTTTTAATAGTCACAACGCTGCTCTGAGCATTTCCCAGATACACCGGGATTGCTCTGGGAAGGAAAATTCCAGGGTCACTGAGATTCCAATAAATGTTGATGAACCTTGTGTTGTGCTGGGTTCCTGATGCAGTAGAAGAAGAAATCAATCAGCTCATCATTAGGACAGCAGTTGTTTCTATGTACATATCCATATTGTGTGTGGGAGAGTGCCGTATCGATTGCACTTCTCACAGACTTGACTGTAACAGTTTTCCTTCATGCTTCACCACGTTTACTCCAGCAAAAACTTTAATTCCTATGGAGTTATCCTGGTGTGCATCTGGGGAACACGGGAAAGAACAACCGCCATGTAGGAAGGAAAGCATAAAGCACTAAGGTTGGACGTGAATTAATAATACAACGTGGTTACTTACCCTTTGAGCGAATTTCACTGGTGTGTGGGGATGGAGGGATGATACATCGCTGACTGTATCCTGTGTGGCTTAACAAGAGCCCTGAAGGAATATTTTTCCTTGTTTATGTCACTGAAGCATAACCTGGTCTTTCCTGACTGCCCCAATACACTGATTAATATAGTCAACAGTCATATCTTACGATTATTCCAACCCACATATTCCACTCAGACACACTTTCCTCTCAAAAAAGGCCAATGACTTTTATTACTGCTTTGTCTCAGACTCTGAACACCTTCAGTTTATATCAGTGAGTCAATCCCCTCTAGCTTTGAACCTCTGATTGGCAACTTCCCTGGAAAAGCAGCTTTCGTCCTTCTTAGCATCACTGCAAGAAGGTAAAAGCATCGTCCTAAGGAATGAGCATCTTGCTGTCATTTTACAACACCTTTGTCTTCACTCTGAATTTTAATGCAAGACAAGGGGTGCCAGCTGGGGTGGTTTATACAGTGAAGTCCCTGAGTGAGCTCCCTCCAGTGTTGTAAAGCAGGACAAGCATAAACTTGGTAGATCATTATTATTATCATTGTTATTATTATCATCATTCTAATTATTATTTAATAATATTCATACAACATTAGCTATTTATTAAATTATTCGATCATTTTTAATATTAATATTATAATAATAATAACAATAATAATTATGTTCCACCCTTTGCATTGTTCAAGACCAAATTGGATGGGGCTTGGAGCAACCTGGTCTAGTGGAAGGGGGCCCCGCCCCTGGCAGGGGGGTGGGAATTTTTGAGCTTTAAGGTCGCTTAAAACCCAAGCCATTACATGATTCTGATTCCATAATCACAGGGAGGTATCACTCACATGTATTGTGAGTCCTCCTGTGGACTTTAGGTGTTTTGGATAAGGAAACCCATTCCCTCTCTCAGAGTGGGATTCAAGGGTGGTGTGAGAGACGGATGTGCATTAGGCATAAATGAAAGTATGGAGTTTATAAAATATAGCCAAGGAGACAGCTAGGTTTGGATCCATATTGAGGTTAATCCCGTGAGATATAAATAGTGGAAATCTCACAAGGTCAGAGGTGTGGGCTGCACTCGGTTACATCTGGGCTGGACCAGGATACAGAGCTTGGGTTTAAATAAACAGCTTAAATCTATGGAGAGAGTCAGTCATTGCAGCTCTGAGGTTTAGTCCTGATCCTGAACTCTGTGACACCCTGTTTTGCTATAAGACAGATTCAGGTATGCCTTTAGATAGACAATAAGTTAGACATATGGAAAGAGTTCCACCTACCCATCAAAACTGTTATGAAGCCCCAACAACTGGCTTTAGAGGCCCGTATTCCTCTAACTGTACAAGTGCAGTTTCTGTTAAATCACTGAGTGATTTACAGATGGACTGAAGTCTCAGGAGGATCTTTTAAAGCTTCTTTATTAGTTCTGTTTATCTTTCTGTTCCATGATGATGGCAAAATAATCCCACCCTTTAGGAATAAGCTCAGAGTTTCACCTGTGTTTAGTTAAAGACCACGAGGTACAATGCTTCCCACAAACACAGCCTTGTCAAAGGAGCCATGCATCATGTGTTGTGCTGGAAAATATATTAGCCAAATTTAGTGTCACATTTGATGCCCAATGGAGCTGGTGGAAACATTAAAATTGCTGGCAGCAACTAAGGAAAACAGCTCTTTATTTCTTGTCCTGCCGAGATCTCAGCTGAAAGTTTGTTAAAAGATCTCCCACTCCACCTCCTTTCATTACAAACTACTCTCAACTTCTTTATCTTCTATTTTCTTTCTTTTCTATTGTTTTTGGTTAAAAGAAGCTGCAGATGTGACTGGGAAATTGTGTTTTCTGTTTGCTTGTTGTTCTTAAGTGTCTGATAAGTCATAGAAAAGACCAAAGCAGAGTGTTACTGGACAAGTTTCAACTTAGCAAAGAGAAGAGATAGCAAAGCAAAACAAGTTTTACAATCTCCAGTTAAAACATTACATCTGACCAAACTACTGGCATCACTCTCTGAGATGAATCTTCATCCATCCCCCAGCATTGGCCTTTTAGCCAAAGTCTTTATTGGCCAAGTATAGTTTCTTCAGGAAGGTCAAGCCCTTCACCTCCAGTGCTTCTTCTGCTGGCAGCCTGAAGCCTGAATACTCTGGGACAGATGTTCAGGGCTGTGGCTCACTGAGAAACAGGGGACATGTTCGCCTGTCTCAGAGTTAGTCTGGAATGTATCACTCAAAGCTCTTTTTGCTGCATGATGGATTTTTCATTTCAGTTTTGAACCGTTACCTATTTTCTTGCTGTGAGTGAAATAAACCACAAAGAATTTGTCTTCTCATTAAAAAAAGACTGTAACAGTCTTAGGAAAAGAGCATATAACAACCACAAAATGCTCAAGGCAAGTGGAGAGCTCCATAACCTTCATTCAAGAGACACTGATGGCAGCAATTCGTGCTCCACAGCTTGGGTTTTCATTCAGTTGCTGCTCTGGGCAGGTTGCACAGGGATCCAGTGGAGGATCACTCTGTGTTAATCACTAGATGCCCAAGCTTATTCCCCAAAGCTGCAGCTGGAAAATGGTGCATAAGGAATAGGGATTTTGTCAGAAGGTCACTTATTCTGTGTATCCAAAAATGCTTGGAGTGTGAGATGGGCATCAGGGGAAGAGAAAAATCCCAGGAACAGGCAGCACTTTTCGGCTCCTGAGTATGTGTTGGAAAGAGACTCAGCTGCACCTTCCTCCTCCTCTTCCTTGTGCTGGTTTCCACAGCAAGAAAACCTGGATGCATGTACAGGGAAGGAGCAGAAGCACATTCAGCAGTCTTTTGTTAGAGGTACTTTGGTAGGCAATCAACCCAGATGTAGAAAGAGATCCTCTGCATTGAATGTAGCTTTAGTTCCACATTAAGTTTCTGAAATAAACTTATGTCTTCAGCTTTTCACGGATGTCAGACAAATTTGAAAGAGGTTTTTGGCTTCTCTCCTGAACTTGGGTACCCAACTTCCACCTGGGCTGCACCCTGCAGACCTGAGCCTTACTGTGAGTTCTATCTCCTCTTTTCACTAAGACCAACAGGAATCAGGGCTCTGTTAACAAGGGCAATTGCCCACTGAGTCAAAACAAGATACTGAGAAACTAATTAAAATGCACCGTGGCTTAATGATGTGGAATGAAAAATGGCCTCGTAATTCATCGGATCTTGCAAAAGAGGCTGGGATGCGAAGAAATGGTTGACTGTGGTCCAATTTCTCTCAGCAGATACTCTGCCATTGAAAGTTTGCTGTTTCTAGAGCACCACTCAAGCGTGCCTGTCAGCCCTTTCTTGCTGTTGTTGGCATTGTACATACATAGAGGCACTTGCATTAAAAAAGCAATGAGAGATGTGGTTTTTCCTCTTATCCTTACTAAAAACAGGGATCGTTAAAAATCAAGGATGAAAAGCATAATCTTATGTTCCTATACGTGATTTTGTCTTCATCATCAGAGTTCCTCAAAGCCACATCTAGTAGTCGGGAATGACAGCACCTTCACAGTATTTTCATTTTAAAGTTGGATAGAAAGGTGCAGCTTGGTCATTATGAAGTTCCAAGGACTTTGAAGGTTTATGGTCCAAAATAACTGGGAGCCTCTTCTCCAGGCAGTAAGAAATGAGCAAGGGCTGTCCAGTCTCTTAAATAAACTAGAGTATCAAGAAGATTCTAGAAGATAAGCAAATAGCTTGGGAAAATTAACGTCCAACCTAGCACAGTCTTTCAAGCATAATCTACTCTGGTAAACTAAATTCAGCATACTCAGACCCTGTGTATCAGTTTCAGTGCTGCTGAGCTATCCCTCGTATACCTCTGCACTGGATGAACCAGTGCTCTCCTGAAGTGCTGGTAAGCAAAGCCTGGGGAAAAGCACAAGATCATAGAATCATGGAATCCCAGACTGGTTTGGGTTGAAGGGACCTTAAAGCTCCTCCAGCTCCAACCCCTGCCCCGGGCAGGGACACCTTCCACTAGAGCAGGTTGCTCCAAGCCCCTGTGTCCAACCTGGCCTTGAACACTGCCAGGGATGGGGCAGCCACAGCTTCTCTGGGCACCCTGTGCCAGCGCCTCAGCACCCTCACAGGGAAGAGCTTCTGCCTCAGAGCTCATCTCAGTCTCCCCTCTGGCAGGTTCAAGCCATTCCCCTTGTCCTGTCCCTACATCCCTTGTCCAAAGCCCCTCTCCAGGTTACCTTAGATGTTCAGACATGATGTTTTGGTGACAAATAGACTTCATCACTATGGGCATGGGCAATCCCGTGCCAGTTGGCCTCGGTGCTGGAGCGCTATCATGGGCAAGTCCAGTTTGATAGTGTAGATGCAGCCTTGAAGAATGAACTACTCAAGGCACACACAGGAAACAGAAATAACTGGGGCTCTTCAATGGGATAATTCTTGTGCAGCTTCAAACCAAAAGAAAGAGAAGGGTCTAAATTAATTTCCTGAGCATAACAGAAACAATATTTGTGCCTTCAGGGAAAGGACTCACAGAAACATCAGCATGTTTGGCTATTTTGGGTTGAATATGGAGGTCACAATCAAAAGATACTGAGTTGTTGCTTACTGCTTCTTCGATCAAACGTAATGAATATGACAAAGCCCATCAGCATCCTAAATCTTCCTTGCTTTGGCTGTCCAAACACCCTGTTTTGCTGCTTCAGAGATCTGGCCTGTCTGCACACATCCAACAGAGAAGGAGTGAAGGAGCAGCACTGATAATGTCAGATTATTTTGGGTTTGATGAAAATACACTTGCATGGGCGCAGATTGACACTACTCCACATATCATGAATGCAACCTGCTCCTGACAATGCCAGTGAATCAGTGCCAAAGCCAGAAAATAAACAGGATTTGAGTCCTAACCTGGTGCCCCAGTGCCTCCCTCCAGCAAACAAACAAACAACGAGAAAGCAAACAAAAGCCCCCCAAAAGGAAGAATTTCTGGTAACTCCCGCCTGGAAATGTGGCTGCAGTGGCTGTGGATAATTGATAACAACATAAATACAAAGCAGACACGTTGTCCCAGTATTTGTTGGCAAGAATTGTCCAGCAATTCAATCCAAACTGCTCTGCGGAGGGTGAGATGGGATTGGAGCCTGAACATGTTGCACAGAGGAATTTCTATCACATGCTACTCTTCACACGTGGGGTTTTTTCCTCTCCACCTACTCACACAGTAGGTTTGTGACTTTAATCTGTTTATTTTTAGTGGGAAGCATGAGTACGTAAATGTGTGCTCTCAGCTGATATTTTAGGCAGGGAGGTTTAATTATGTACGTGTGCTAATTGTTGTTATGTTTCTGGGTATTATTGACTTTGGACGCGCTCCTGCACACCCCACGCACCAGAAGAGGAGAATAAGTTGTTTGGCTGCTATCACAAACATTCACTGCTACTACTCACAAACTCATTGAGGTGAGGGTTTCCCCCCCACCCCGGTTCTTTGCTAGAAAGGTTGGATGGAGCTGTTGGAAGCTGCCAAGTAGGTCTTGGGAATGAAGCATCTTGTTTGTCTGCAGGATGAGTGGAGGAGGGGCTGTGGTCACGCATGTTGTCCCTACTCTACACCAGCAAAATGCAGTCACCAAGATGTTCATACATGGACTGAGGCTCTGCTTTTGCTTTGTCTTTGCTTCTTTGGCTGCAACAAGTGATGAGATCAGCTGTACCAGCATGGAAACCAGCTTCAAGCTTTGCCCACCCTGCTAAATTCGTTGATGGCTTACACCTCGTTGCCTCCATCAAGTCAATGAAGCTGCTCACGGCCCAGGTCAGCAAGAAATGGAGCCTTTCTCCTCCTGCTTACTAGACATGATCTAGGTGAAGATGTCCCTGCTCATTGCAGGGGGGATGGACTAGATGACCTTTGTGGGTCCCTTCCAACACAAACTATTCTATGATTCTAAGTCTGCAATCCTTCAAGTAGTTGTGTAAGCACTTGGCCATGCCCCAGTCACCCCAAATCCCACAAGCAGCATGAGATTCCTCAGTCATGCAAAGATATTTCCTCAGAAACCCTTTCACTGGAATGTTTGCTGCTGAAAATGTTGTAACCAGGTAAATTTGCATTGAACTTGGGATCTTTATGCAGCTCTCTCCTGACTCCCTATTTCGTTCAGGTTTCTTGGGTCAAAACCTTGGAGGTTAAATGCCTGTTACTTGAGAAACACTGAAATTCCAATTCCAAACTTGATCTACAGGGCTTGGTTAACATCGTAAAAATAAAACACAGTATAAGTAATGCTTAAAACAGATAGACTAAAAAAAATTACAAGCTATTGTGAAATGACATGATTTTGATTAAAACCATGAACAGAAAGGCAGAGTTTAGTCTTCAAATGACCCAGGCCAACTTGGACGAGCTGAAGACCTGTCTAAATATCAACCAAACCTCTATCCTGTCCCACTTATTTTCTAGACTATAAATCAAACTCTAATTCAACACCACCACCCCAAGCAAACAATCTCCACTAATCACCTTGTCATGACAATACATGTTTGTAATACTGCAGATGCTCAGGGACAGCTTATAAACAGGATGTAAGTGAAGGTCTATTAAAAAATTAACTCGATTACTGCAGTTGCTGAATATTATTACAAGTTTCATAATACTATGTGCTTTATGGCCAACATATAAACCAGCAGATGCTGTGAGAGGAGTTTGTTTTTCCACTTATAATCACATTTTGGCTTGTGAAAGGGTGTTATTTTTCTACCCTCATTCTTTTTCTGGGAATTGTTGCACCAAGCAGAGACAGACAAAAAATTGTCTTCCTAACTTCTTTTTTTCCATGGATTTCTCTATTTTTGTCTTTAATCCAACCACCTACTCCTCCATCGATTGCTGATAGCTCTCCGTTGTTACTTTGTGCTGCTGGAGACAGCTCAATGTGTCTGCATTTGTATTGTTAAACCAGAGGGTTTCCCAGATCCTCTGTCCCAAACCAATCCTCGATCTGTATCACAATGCTGGTTTTTAATCAGGTTCTTGAGTATATTACAGCAATATAAAGAGGTAGCTTTTAGACACATATAACTATACCCAAAGGGAGAGAGCTCCACGAGCCCTCCCAGGAGAGGATCAGGAGGCAAAGTCATCAGCCATCAGGGGGGAAAGTCTAGACCAGGACATGACTTTCCTGCACCATTGCAGCACCCTGAAGGTCTTCTGAAGGGTCTGCTCAACTCACAGCCAAAGCACAAAGCAAGGGGCAGAGAGATGAATGCAGATGGGGAGCACAAGGAAGCACTGAGAGCAACCAGAGACAGTTACACCAACAAAAGTCATCACTGTTTCTGTGTGCATTGATGATGCAGGTCTATCTGCAGGGGAATTTTGTCAAGGATAAGGGAGAGAATGGAAGAGCACAGACTTGTGCCTTTGGAAGTCTAATAAATAAGATGATAGACACATCCTGGCAGATTTACTTTGGTGGAATACAGGGATGTCAGACACATTATGGCTTAAATTTACAGGTTCTGACGTTTTGTGGAAGATACAGCAGCTGCTGCTGTATGTTCTGTTAAGCCATTTGCTGAGGGTGGCTGGGAATGTTTGCAGTGATGTAGTTTTTAGAGCTGCAGCATGCTTCAATGGGGGTCTAATACTATCAACTGCTTTTCCCCCTATTCCCAAATGATCTTCCCACTATGTAGAGGGTCAGGAGGTACCACTTCAGTGACTGTGAAGGAACTGAAGGTCATCCTGGATTCTTCTTACGTTTCAAAAGCCACTTTTATCTTTTCTCATTCCCTACTGCCCTGAATTAAGGCAGTACACATGTTCCCATTAGCCTGACTTCATGGGCTACAAGACTCCCAATAAGCCAAACAGGCTCTGAGCATGGTCCTGAGCATGGTCCTGTAGTTGTCAAGATCCTAACTGTTAGCACAGCGACCACTATTAGTGCAAAGCAATATGAGATACTTATTCACAAATCTATTCAGAGCAAAGTCCTCCTGGGTGGAAGCAATGAAGCAAAAACCCAGCTGTTTGCCCAGATGTAGCTGCAAATAATCATTTCCTTATAGCACAAAGCAAAATCTCACTTCAAAATCAATCTCTCCATGTCACATGTGGGTTCTTTAAATGGTTAACTTTGCATCCTAGCTGGTGCTCCTCATCCTTTTGTAGCTGATCATAAACACACTGCAGTGAATTCCATTTATTAGATAACATTGGTAGAGTAGCATAGATGTGAAGAGTATTTCATAGATTACAGATAAGACATACTCCCTGTTTAGGAGACTTTGAAATCTGAAGCAGTCAAGTTAAACACATGGCAGCACATGAGAAAATATTTCATTGCAAGGATTATCTGGGGTTACCAGTGATTAGGAAAAAGGAGTGCTGCTTGGAGAGCTGGATTTTAGGCAGTGCTTTGAAGAAGAGAGGATGTTTGACAGATGAGCACAGGGAAGGGGCAAAGGCACAAGGCCAAGAATGTGAAGAGATAAAAAAAAGAAATTAGATGAGGAGACAGAGATAAATCAGTGAAATAATGGTCTAGGTCTGGGTCCTGGCAGGAAAAACTCAAGTTGTGAAGGTTGGGGGGCAGTGAAGGCAGAAAAGGAGAGGTCTCAGGACAGCTGTGTTTATAACTTCAAGTGTGTGATTGCGCAGTGTGAGGTCTTTGTCTCCAAGAGGGAAGTGTGGTCTTGGGGATGAAAGAAGGGAGTAAGTGATGTGCTGCAGCAATGACAGGAAAGACAGGAAAAGAGTCAAAGATCGGGGAGTCACTGGAAGTGGAGAGGTGGGATCTGGAAGGAAAATGTCTTCATTTCTGGGAAAAAAGTGTGTTTGAAACGCAGGTCCTGGTGGGGGAGGTCCCCATGTGTAGTGCTGGGTTAGAGGGGGAAGAGAGGTTGGAGCCCAGAGGTTCAGCGTCATGACTGTGTGCAAGGAGGAGTCCATAGGAGGTCCTGGAGCTGCTGCGAGGGCTGGAGCAGCTCTGCTCTGGAGCCAGGCTGAGAGAGCTGGGCTGGGGCAGCTGGAGAAGAGAAGGCTCCTCAAGGGGACACCTTAGAGCAGCTCCAGGGCCTAAAGGGGCTCCAGGAAACCTGGAGAGGGGCTTTGGACAAGGGATGGAGGGACAGGACAAGGGGGATGGCTTGAACCTGCCAGAGGGGAGACTGAGATGAGCTCTTGGGCAGAAGCTCTTCCCTGTGAGGGTGCTGAGGCGCTGGCACAGGGTGCCCAGAGAAGCTGTGGCTGCCCCATCCCTGGCAGTGTTCAAGGCCAGGTTGGACACAGGGGCTTGGAGCAACCTGCTCTAGTGGAAGGTGTCCCTGCCCGGGGCAGGGGGTGGAGCTGGAGGAGATTTAAGGTCCCTTCCAACACAAACCAGTCTGGGATTCTGTGATTCTAGCTCATGGCATTGAAAAGTCTTTCCTATAGTGTACACACGTCACAATAAAGTTAAAAGTAATTTCCTTCTCATTTGAAAAAGAAATCTCAGCATAAAACTGATTGGAATCAAGGCCCATAAGCAGGTTTCAACTAGTGTAGCCCTACTACCATCAGCATGGGCTGATCAATGTACACCCTCTTTGAACCCTGCCAAATCCTCTTAAACCATGGCCTGCAAAACTCCTGATCTCATATCAGAACTGCAAACACCTTGGACATTGCCACATGGTGATAGTTGTAGAATTGGAGCCATGACTTCTATGGAGTTTTTCTTCTAACTCATAATCTTGTCCTGGAATTAGGCAATAAAGATTAGATAGATAGATAGATAGATAGATAGATAATCTTGAGATACATATAAGTAACTTATAACCTAATAGCAAAATAAGGCTAAAACCAGCCAGATAGGTAATTTTGAGATAGATATATATATATATAGGTAATATATAACCTAATAGCAAAATAAGGCTAAAAATGAACACTGCCCATTATCAATGGCATAGGCTTCCTCTGAGGAGCAGATGGTGACGGGAAAGCCCTGGAAGAGGACATCAGTCATGGTTTTATTGTTCAGGCATCACCCAGGGATGTCGAAGGGAATGGAGGAATCGTGCTGGAACAAGATGATGATTTGCCAATTAAAAGCTTCCAATTAGGGAGAGAAATTGCAGGGCCCTGTGGGGAGCTGCTGAGTGAGGACACCAGATGAGCAGCAGCTCAGGATGGCAAAGGGGCCTCAGGAAAGGCACAGCAGTTGGTTAATTACATGAGGAGGGCTGGAGAGCAGAGGGATGTCTCTAGAAGATGCATTTGTCTATTTGTCTATTTATCTATTTTGTATTCAGCCCTAAGCTCACACGGTATCCAAGCAACTCAAAATCACAAGTGGATTTTATCCTTGCGCTACCCTTTGGAGCAGGGAGATGGCCAAAAGCTCTGGGAGCCAAAGCAAAGAGCAGAGCAAGTGATTTATTTGCCTGGGGTTACAGAGACCGTCTAACCCAGATGATGTTCAGCATCTTCACCACAAAGGCATGTTTTTCCCAAAGGAGGGAAGCTGGTCAGCAACCTGCCGAGGAGAAAGGCTTGAGGATAAGAAATTTCACACATACCACAAGAAAAACACCCAAATCACCTTGTTCTTATGGAAGTTTTCCAGTGGACAAAAATACATTATTATATATAGAATCAGAACATTGTTGGGTCAACTCATGAGAGAGGACAGGGGGATGTGTCCTGATGAGAGGTAACACATTGGTTCGCTATGGCCACGCATGGATTTTTCCCATAGACTGCATGAAAAGGAGTTCTGCATCTTTCCTGACCTGGAAGCCACAGGTTTCCCAGCTGTGGATCCCACCATCTGAATGGATCAGTAAGGATAATGCGCTTTCCCCAGCACAGAAGCACTCCCTTGTGGTTTTTAGACTGGCTGCTTCACACCAACACAAAATCAACCATAGAATGATCTAGTCACTTGGATCTAGTAAAGTCTTCCTTGCTTCAGCAAAAGGCTTTCATGGGTACAAGCTCTCTTATGAAAGTCCACCTGAAAGGGCAGAGTACGGGAGATGCATCATCTCTGCAAGAACCAATGTTCCTCACCCTTTGCTATGGGTGCTCATTGCAGCTTCTCCAGCAATAGAAGCTTTTCATTTACCTCTTCCACCCGTGTTTTACATTACTGCTGAATGCCAACTGTGGTTGTAAATACCAGGGCACTAACAGTGGCATCTGCATAACTCACAGCAAGGTTGTGTTTGGTTCCTTACAGGACGCCCCGTGGTTTTGCTCTGCCCAGGAGTCTTCATTATGGTTTCCACCACCGGTCCTTAGAGACAATTAGAATATAACAGAAAGCGCCTTTGACTAAATACTAGGAAATACTACCTTTGCTCAGTTCTCTCTCTCAAAAACACCCTGTGATGATCACCAGGTGAGCTGCTATCCAAAGCAAAGGTAACTATATGTGTGCAGGCAAGAAAATCTGTTTTCCCTGCTCGCATTCCCTCCAATCCTAGTTTCTTTTATTCACGCTCAATTCAATGGTTAACATAAGCACTTCATTCCATTATAGGAAACTACCATCCTTCTTCTTGCTCATAAGGAGAAATAACTGAGGATTTTCCACAAATAATTTAACCAGTGAACTCAATCCCATCACAGTTTCTTCAGATATGGACTCTGGAGAACAGTCTATTCAAGATGCTCCTGAAAAAGATAAGAATAGGTTTTCTATTCCTATGTGTATCACAAAATGTCACCCTCTAAGAGCTGCAAAAAAAAACCCCAAACATTTAAAGAACTGAACTTTCACCAGAATCTGTTTATGTTCATTCCAGGACATCACTTCAAATGTCAAAGCGTGAAGAGCAAAATAAGAAACTAAAAGCAGATTGGTAAAAAGCATCATTTCTCTCTTCAAGTTGACTCTGGGAATCCCAGACTGGTTTGGGCTGGAAGGGACCTTAAAGCTCATCCAGTTCCAACGCCTGACCAGGGCAGGGACACCTTCCACTAGAGCAGGTTGCTCCAAGCCCCTGTGTCCAACCTGGCCTTGAACACTGCCAGGGATGGGGCAGCCACAGCTCCTCTGGGCACCCTGTGCCAGCGCCTCAGCACCCTCACAGGGAAGAAGAAGGTGAAGAACCTGTACTGACAATGTCACGGTTCATGGTGTGACCAGATTAAAGAATTATGAGGTTTTCTGGTAGCAATTTGATGTTTTTCAGCTATTTCCTTTGTCAGGTGATCATGGAGGAGACCAGCCCATCACCAACCTCAAACTGCGACATAAAGAAGTGATAAAGTGTTATTGTTCTTCACAGGAAACTGTGTTTCCAGCGGGATGCAGCTCACGCTGTTCCAGCTTGGGATCGCTCTGAAACATCTGCATAGGACTGTTTATGCTCCTGCAAATCCAGAGCAAGCTTGCAGCACACCTGCAGGAGCCTGGCTTCATTCCTAGACAG
>NW_009917921.1:0-239 GCF_000696875.1 Nestor notabilis | reverse complement strand
GCGGGTGGCATCCAATAAAGACACCTGACCCTTTGATTTGTGTTTTATGTCAATAACTACAGGGTTTTGAGGAAGGGGAGGGGAAATCATAGGTTTAATTCAAAGCTCTCGTATGGTTTCTGCCAGCTCAGTCCTTTGTCAGCCACGGAAGAAAAGCACAAACATACAACACCATGGGCTCATGTTTCAGAAATGAAGCATTAAGCACATCAGTCTTTCCTGAATATTATAATCAATTA
>NW_009917920.1:10918-11191 GCF_000696875.1 Nestor notabilis | reverse complement strand
GCCCTCCTCCGCCTCTTCTGCTGCCTTCAGCAGCGGTCCCCGCCGCTTCCCGCCCTGCGGCACACCCGAAATGGCGAGCAAGGAAGGTAGGAGGCTCCCACTCCCCCTAGAGACGCTCCGGGCTTCCTCTCCGAGGGGGTGGTAGTGAGGGTGAGCCGGTTGCTCCCGTCCGTCGCCCCTTCCGGACGCAGTCTGCTACCCTGTCCCCGCCCTGGTGTAGCCCCGGCCCGTGCCGGCGGGGTCCTCTTCCCCCCCCCCCGCCCCCGGTCAACC
>NW_009917920.1:1784-10902 GCF_000696875.1 Nestor notabilis | reverse complement strand
AAGGCGCCGAGCCCCTGGTTCATCTCTCTTCTCTCCCCGCAGTGCTGGAGGACACGGTGGAGGAGCGCGTTATCAGCGAGGAGTACAAGATCTGGAAGAAAAACACCCCCTTCTTGTACGACCTGGTGATGACACATGCGCTGGAGTGGCCCAGCCTCACCGTGCAGTGGTTGCCTGATGTGACCAGGTGAGAAAAAGGGGAGAGAGGCCTGGAAAGCGCCAGGAAGGCACAGGGCTTATGTGCTGATTTGCTCAGTTTGCAAAGCAGGAGGAGCTGAGGCTGTGTGCAATTGCTTGTTCCACCGCTCTTTCTGTCTCTGTTAACCACGTCTGCTAGGTAATTAAGGATAAAGACCACACAAGATAAGAATAATTTGAGTTAGACTCCTCCTTGTGAGCTTGTAACACTTTATTTTGCTTCTTTGGGTATGCAGAAGCTATGAGGGAAAAAGTTACAAGCTTATACTTCATGGGAGCTTGGCATAGCAGAAGATACTGTGAGGTGTGAGGAGGGAAATCTTTCTCAGTTTATCGATATGTGAGACCTAACACTTTAGTTACTGTCAATCAGAGAAATACTTGTGTTAAATCAGATTTTTCTTGAAGCCTGTTTTTCCTCATGTGTGCTATAAGTTACTGTTCTGTGAAAGATATAGTATCTGTCTTGTTTGGTTTAAGTCTGGACTTGTTTAAGAGAATATTGTTCTAAGACTGATGCTTCACATCCTGGTTCTGTCCCTGGCTTGCTGATGACTTAATGTATTTTAATTTTCCCATTCTTCCACCTCCCCCTAAAAATTATGGTCTTGCTGGTTAATTTCTTAAAGAATAGTGAAGGTGGGGATAGATTCTGTTCATGTGCCAGCTATTTTAATTGTTGCAGTAACCACTCAGTGCTCCGCTGAGGTAGCGGACAAGGACGAGGTCCCTTATGTTGTTGTAAACTGGATACAGCTAGGTTTTAAAATATCTTGTGTGTAAAGTTTGTTCAATGATCAGAGGATGGTTTCTTTCCTCTTTAAAAATTCCACCTTACAAGCGTGAGGTTGTACTTGGTGGTGAGATGATCACTTCGTTTAGTATACCAGAATGGTTGGGGAAGATGTTGAGAGTTGTGAGCTAACTAGCTGTGGCATGAAGAAAATGAAGCAGGGCTTGGAGGGTGTGGAGCCCTTATGAGGAACACTTCTGCTTGCCTCGTATTTTGCAGATTGACTTAATATTCAGTTTAAAGCCTGGTATTTCCAATTATCCAGTTTCAAAATATGTAAGCCATTTAAGGCAAGGACTGTCTCTTTGTATGGCACCTGACATGATGGAATACCTGTTCCTGATGCAAGTAAGTGAGTGTGCCGTGTGTGTTTTGTTCCATGTTTTTCTTTCCCCCTCAACATGTATGATAATGCATTGGAAGTGGTGTAGTAATACCTACAGTGGTATATGATTGCCCAAATGATTCCTGTTTGCTTGGATTCAGACATATAATGAGTTTGCTGCTTTCAAGAATGCAGAAGCTGCTTGGTTTTGACTGTTCACATTTTTCCTTTCAGAGATAAATGGCACTGTCCATCCAGCCTTTCACGTATTACTAAATGTAGTTAACCACCAAAGAGAAATTTCTAATTAGCTAGGATTTGTACAGTGTTTAGAAATGAGCTTCTGAAATAAAATAACAACTGGTAAAAGCTTTTACGAGAAGTAACTAAAATAGGTTGCCATTTGTCCTCAGTACTTGTGTTTTATGGAAAGTGGTATTGATTGTTTTCTAAAGCAATACTGGGCAACTACCATGGGAATTAAAGACAGGAGTAGTTATTAATTTTGCCTTTAACTACTGTACAAATTGTTAATTGTCCCTTTCGAGTCATAGTGGCAATGTTTACTGACTCAGTCTAGCCTTGCTGGATGTATCTTTGGCTTGCTTAGGTCAGAGTCAAGTTCAATTTATTGCACAAGTCTCTTGCAGCAAAAGAAAGGATCTCTTACCCGTGTCTCTCTTTTCTAGCTCTTTGAAGAAGTTTGGACCTTGAGTGTTACTAATGCTAGCCATCAAACTTCTTGAAGTAAGCATGTAATTTTATTCTGTGCATTTACTATTCTGAACAGGCCAGAAGGAAAGGATTATGCTCTACACTGGCTGGTTTTGGGAACACACACGTCTGATGAACAGAACCACCTGGTTGTTGCAAGAGTCCAGATTCCCAATGATGATCAGTTTGATACTGTGCAGTATGACAGTGAGAAAGGAGGTGGGCATGCATGAGTTACCTGATGATGTTTCTTGGAGTGGGGAAGATGGCGTGAAATGCTGTTTCACCTGTTTAAAATGGCTGATGTGATAAACTGACCTTCTTCTGACAAATGTAGAGTTTGGTGGCTTTGGATCTGTGACTGGCAAAATTGAAACAGAGATTAAAATTAACCACGAAGGTGAAGTGAACCGTGCTCGTTACATGCCACAGAATCCCTGCATCATTGCTACAAAAACACCATCTGCTGATGTGTTGGTATTTGACTACACTAAACATCCTTCAAAACCAGGTGGGTCAGGCTCCTTGAAGGTAAGCAAAATGCCTCTTGTCATTGAGAGGTAAACTTATATTTAACTGTCACTGGGAGAAGAGGAGATGGGCTCTGTAACCCGAATGAGAGGGACTGTATCTTTGGAGACTTTAACTGCCTGGTTATGCTCGATGTCATAAGAGAATCTTGATACAAGCAGCAGTCTCCTGAGAGGCTATGATTATTGCAACGAAAACAAAGTTCTTGGGTGGTAATAATGCTCTTGGGGATTGATGTGCAAGGTGAAGCTAAATGGAAGGCATTTTCTCTCTTTCAGACCCAAATGGAGAGTGTAATCCTGACCTTAGATTAAGAGGGCACCAGAAGGAAGGCTATGGCTTATCCTGGAACTCAAATCTGAGTGGACATCTTCTCAGCGCATCAGATGATCATGTAAAACCCACAACTTTTCCTCTAGTTAAAAACAAACAAACAAATAACCACTACAGCCAACCCCTCTTAGTTTATGCTGTAGTAGGTAATTGGAGAAAAACTGGGTTAGTGTAGCTGTATATTGTTATGGTAAGAGGTTCTCACATATTGTAATAATATTTATAAAGGCAGTCAGTTGACTATAGGCTGTAATCAACAACCATTTTTTGTAATGTTCGTGATGAGGTAAGAACAGAATGTTTTTATAGTTGTCTGCTGGAAGAAATTGTTGTATAACAACCCTTCAAACTGGCTTGGGTCTTAGATCATAAGTTAGTAAGACTGTCAAAGATCAATTGAACTAATAGCTTATAGATATCTTTGCAAGTGTAAATTGTTTTTGTGACCTTATAAGTAATCCTTGTGCCTTGAATTCACAGAAAACTGAGAACTTAGCTCGCTTCTCGCTTATGGCATAGTAAGTGTTCCGTTTCAAAGACAAGGAACTGTTTCAGGAGTGTCATCTCTGTTTATATGAAGAGTGTGATTATTTGTTTTTTGTTTTGTTTTTTTTTTGAAAGATAATACAGTCAGAGTCCACGTAACAATAGAATATGTCTCTTATTTATAGACCGTGTGTTTATGGGATATAAGTGCTGGACCAAAAGAAGGCAAAATTGTTGATGCAAAAGCGATCTTTACTGGGCACTCTGCAGTGGTTGAGGATGTGGCATGGCATTTGCTCCATGAGTCTCTGTTTGGATCTGTGGCAGATGATCAGAAGCTCATGATGTAAGTTGGGGTTAAGCAGTTTCTGGATGGTGCCTGTGTGTACTGTCAGAGGGCCAATCTGAGTGCTTGAGGGGGGAAAAAATCTTAATTCTTGAATGACCTCATGTAGCTTTTCAGTGCAATCAGGTAATGCTGCAGAATCACTGAAATCTGCATGTCATTTAATTTGTTTGCACCATTTGAAAATAAGATGTGATTAATACGTGTGTCAGCTTCCTGTTACCAACTGCTCATGTATAACAGACGCAATATCCTGAAAGATTATGGAATAAAAACTGTAGCTTCAGACTAAGGCTGGGTAATAATGTAGTCTCTTAAACTAATGTGTAGTGAAAAAGAACCTCCTGTGAAAACTTGTATTTGTTCACTCTCGCTCTCTCCTCCCTGCCCCTTGCCCTTGCCCACATCCTTCACTGCAACAGCTGGGACACGAGATCTAATACCACGTCCAAGCCAAGTCATTCTGTAGATGCTCATACAGCCGAGGTCAACTGTCTGTCCTTCAATCCTTACAGCGAGTTCATTCTAGCAACTGGTTCTGCTGACAAGGTTTTTACTTGTGTATACTTTAAATTCATGAGTATTCTAGATGATAGCTCTATAGTCATTATAGTAAAACCAATTTCTTGTTACCTTTCCCAGACAGTGGCTCTGTGGGATCTTCGAAACTTAAAATTGAAACTCCATTCTTTTGAGTCTCATAAAGATGAAATTTTTCAGGTGGGTAAACTTTTCTCTCAAGCTGTAGGTAAAAGTACAAGAGTACTGACATGGACCAGATCAAGTAGATTTTCATATGGTGACCAAACACAATAAATAAGTCTGTTAAACATTGAATAGTGAATTTTGTTTCAGGAAATACAGGCAGGACCACGTAGTTTCTTACAGCCTTTTCCCACTTGACTCTGGAGCATGTAGTAAACAACTGATTGCTAAAAAGATACTGGGAGTTTGAGGTACTTTCAGTACAGGTAGAAGGTTTTTCTAGGATATCCTTCTGTAGAGAGGACTTGGGTTTAAATCTAGTACTGTGAACTCTGCCTGTACTGTGCAAGTAACAGTGGATTTTAGACAATTTCATGATAACATAAATCCGTAACAGTGAATTAAGGTTGGCTATTCAACTTGAGAAATCTTAAAGACTTTAAAGCACTCTGTTGGAGCTATAGGATATCTTTTGTGCTGGAAGAAAATGATTTATTGAGTATAGTTATTGAAAATTAGTGGCCAGGTATCTGGTGGTGGTCATGCAGGATATGGTTTAGAAATCAGTAACTGCTCCAGTCAACCTGCTTTCTTTCAACAGGTTCACTGGTCTCCTCATAATGAAACAATTCTGGCGTCAAGTGGTACTGATCGTCGGCTTAATGTATGGGATCTAAGGTGAAGACCAATTCCTTTCTTTCAGTATATATGAACAGACGGTAAAAAGGCTGCAGATATGCTTTATTTGGTAGGCTTGATTTGTGCTGTTCTGTAGCCTGCCTTGCTTGCTTATCTTGTACCTGGTCTTCCAGGTATGCAGTTGAAGCAGTGCAGTACTTGTTACTTCTCTGTGAGGTTTTCTTGTTGATGAGTTGTTTTCTGTTGTCTTTGGTGAAAAGTGATTTCTGCCTCCATGTGAGGAGGCAGAACTTCACAAGTTAGATTCAGTATTGATAATGCCAAACAGCTGATATACCTGAGGCTTATAGTTATTTGACAGTGAGAAAAAACAATAGCAAAAGGAAATAGTGGAGGAACAGGCTAGGAACTGTCAAGTTAAACTGATGTAGGATGCAATTTTAATTATTAATAAAAAATATAAACTATTTTCTTACAGTAAAATTGGTGAAGAGCAGTCTGCAGAGGATGCAGAAGATGGGCCTCCCGAGCTGCTGGTATGCTGTTCTTCAGGTTGCAGTCTGCTGACATGCTGTGTGGCAGCAGGATGCCTTATGACTGTGCTACTAAATCTGCAGCAGTTCATAAATCTTTTCACCTTCCTGGTCTTCAGTCCATTACTCTACTCTAACTTGCAGTGGGCTTCCTTTGTTCCATTTGGAATGGATTTTGGTTATTTTCACATGTGATTGCACATACTCATTGCTGAACATATTTACAGTTTGGCCATGTGCTTGTTGGTACTCTCTTATAACTAAATGCCTGTAAAGCCAAGGCCTCAAATTGTTTATCTTGAAATAGACCACTTGGGTCCCACACAGTTAACCTTACTGATGGAGAGAGTACAAAGGCTTATGTTTTGGTTTGCTTCCTTAGGAAACAAATAATTAAAAATGCTTACAGTCTGATTTCCCCATATCCTGTGTAACTGTGTGAGTGCTCATGTAATTAGATGAGATCATGGATATAAAACGTGGCTGGATTTCGCATCCCAGCCTTGTGTGAGGTAGCACCGTTCTGAGGATGTCAGGCAGTTGTTGCTATAATATGAACTGTTGTCTTAACGACACTCTCAGCAATTGTACCGGCGTCACACACACCTTTGTGTTGTGAATCTCTAGTAGCAAGTTTTTCTTCTTTGTATAGGTAATAGCATGACATTTAGCTTCTGAATCTTGGATTTAACAGATTTCTCTCTGAAGAAGCATGTGGCTTTTTTATTTTATTTATTTATTTTTTTTAACAGTTTATTCATGGAGGACACACTGCCAAAATTTCAGACTTCAGTTGGAATCCTAATGAGCCTTGGGTGATCTGTTCTGTATCGGAAGACAACATAATGCAGATATGGCAAATGGTGAGTGTCACAACAGCTCTGGAGTTGCTCTGATGCTTGTTGGATAAATGAAGCTGAAATGGCTTGTTCTTCTCAGGGCAGCCCGTGCCTTCAGTGGCTGAAAGTAGCCTGTCTCCAGTATTTCCTACTACTCTTTGATTGGAAAGTAAGAGTTTCAAAAGAAAACAGACGAAACTAACCTGAATAAATGCAGCTGCTGCTAATTCTTGACTCCCAAGTCCTAGGTACTGGTTTAAAATAAATGTGGCAGTTGCAAACTTATATCCAATATTAGCCAAGACCTACTCTTAGCCGCTTTCCCACATGCTGACTGGGAAACAAGATGCCTTTTACCTCTCTGGTTAGTTCATGTTACTTTAAATTACAGGAGTTTGATCAGTTACCTTACAAATGCGGAATGAAGACATTTGGGAGTAATCTTAAGTTTTAAAAAAAAAAAAGAAGTAACAGACTTCAGAGTAACATGCATCACAGCTCAGGGTGCCAGTTTTTACACTTGTTCGTTAACTTGTTCTGTGTGTTCAGACTGAGGTTGAAACATGTCCAAGTGAAATGTCTGTAGTGAGGCTAATGGTTAAATGGCAAATGCTTCTGCTGCTGAAATAAAACAGTGCCAGAAGACAGCTGCTGAAGTCCAGCCACTGTGTACACAACTTTAATTTGGCTGCCCCTAAGAAAAGGCAGGGAGAAGGCCTCTTGAAGGAGGGAATGATGTCTATGCTGCGCTGCTGTTACCAGGTTCTTTTCTGTATGAAGTGTAGAAGATTGTTTAAAGCCCATTGTGTTTACTACTTGTAATATCTTGTGTCTTTAGGCAGAAAACATTTACAATGATGAAGAACCAGATATAGCAGCAGCCGAACTGGAGGGTCAAGGAACATAATTTTTCTTCCTTAAGGAAATACTGGTTGTTACATAGTAATATAATATGAATACTGTACACATGGGGAAGGGGGGGAAAGGCCCTAAAACCAAACAAACAAAGAAAAAAAAAAAAAGCCAAAACCAACCTAAGCACTGGGAAGAAGCTTTGCATCCAATTGGGAATACTCTTCATTGGGCACAAAATCTTTGTATAGTTGAGTTGTGATGGGCTACCTTTGGTTATTTGGGCACTTGGAGCTGTTGTATACTGTACAGCAATTAGCTTTTAGGGAAAATAAGAATGACTTAATACCTATGTCTATATATTTTTAAACAAACTTAGTGGGTGCTTGTAAATAAAAGTCAAATCCTCACTCTTCCCACACAGAAAGTGTGCAATGAAGAAAAAGTTTTTATTAATATGTACAAAGAGCTTTTCACTTTTACACAACACTTTTGGATTGGCTTTGCATAAATAAAATTTATTAAATAAAATGTTTGGTGTGTTTAATGTCCATTGACACATGGTGAATGCCTTCTCACCTGAATATAATTTAACTTCTGCATGGATAAAGAGATCTGTAGTTTTTGTAACTTAGCCCACAATGAAGGGTCTAGGGAGATGAGAGTTGTCTTGATGTGAAAACTTGGAAATTTGGTTCCTTTGCAAACAGAATGGGCATAGAAAGAGATTTGGGGAATACATGGGGATGACCTATTAGAGATCTGTAAGCCTCAAGTGTAACTAACTCCTGATCAGACTCAAGTAACTGTGGCGAATTGGGTTTTTTTGGGTGGTGGTGGTGTAACTGCTGTCCTCTAACATTTTCTTGTCTCAGGCGCTAAGAGGGTGATGCCCTCTCAGTGAGTGGGTCCTGCCTGTGTTCAGTTAGAGCCCTCCGGTAGCTTTATTTTGGTTAAAATGTGAGGCAATCGAGCAGGTGTCTAAAATAGGTTAATATCCGAACAAAGACAAACATACAGTTTTCTTCTAAAGCTGGGGCTGACTGAAAAGCTGGAGAATTTGGATCATGTAGAAGTAAAATATCTTCATGTTTGTCCTGGCTCTACAGACAAGTTATAGATCACCTTGGGAGCTGTCAGACAAGTCTTAAGTCAGTGTCTGACTTGAGTTTAAATTAAAGCTTTTAGTTACTCAAGACAGGCCTTGTCTAAATTAATTGTTGGCTTTCCTGATCTTTCTGCTCCAGCTGAAATAGGCTTTGGCACTGAAAATGTGATTTTTATTTTTTTTTTGATGTTGAAAATGTTGCTTCCCTTTTACTTGAATTTTAACAAGTCTCTAGGCTGCTGGGCTCGAGCTGCTTGTACTGGGTTGGGCTGGGATGGAGTCCGCTTCCACCCAAGAAGCGGACATGGTGCTGTGTTTTGGGTGTATGCGTAGGATGGTGCTGGTAACGCACCTGTGTTGTGGCTCACGGCTGCACTCAGTATCCATGCTCGTACAGCTGAAAGGTGGCAGGATGGGATAATTTATTATGGAGCAAAATGAGAGCATAATTTCCTTGTCTTTAATGTAGTTCAAAGTACTGCAGTAAATACAATCTCTATACTGCTTTCTTTTCCCTGAGTCTGAATTCTCTTTCACAATTGTCCTGGGTTCAGTTGTAACAGTTATTTTTCCTGTTCCCGGTAGACGGTGCAGTGCTGTGTTTTGTCTTCGGTCTGAAAGCAATTCTGATAACACACCAGTGTTACAGTTATTGCTCAGTAGCACTTACCCTGATCAAAGACCTTTCAGTCTCTCCTACTCTGCCAATGAGGAGG
>NW_009917920.1:0-1446 GCF_000696875.1 Nestor notabilis | reverse complement strand
GCGAGCGGCTGCGTGGTTCCGAGTTACCGGTTGGACTTAAACCACGATAACAATGTGTGTGTGCACACATAGAGTCCTTCAGTAGTGACAACCTTGCACAAGCCTGGTTTAGGTACCTCTGGGACAGCTTGGTCCTACACCCGGGTTCCAGGGCCAGTATTTAAGAGTCAGACTACATTTTGTTGACTTAAACCACCCTTTTTGTTACTGAGTGAGAATGTGCTGCTGGGACCATTGGGACTTTGAATTTGCAAGTCTTTTTTTTTTTTTTTTTTTTTTTTTTTAGACAAAATATCGAGAAGGGGATTAATACATTTTGTTATTGCCCAAGCAGAATACTTGTGAAATAGTGGAAGGTCATCATATTTAAGCCTATTTGTCTAAGCACCTTAAGATTTTGGTTTAAATAATGGGTGACCTCCATAGGAAGTAGATACCACTTAAATACTGCTGCTGGTAGTAAATACAATGGAATTTGAAGTAAAAAAATAATCTGGACAATGGCTACAGCAAGATATTTATTGCGTTAAACAACAGTAACTTTGGGTGTACTTACACAGTACTTACAGAGCATACTTAATTCAGTAAGTTATTCCTGCAGGTTGGTACATGCTGGGGAGAGGAAAAACCAGCTGGCTTTCCATCTACAAGACTCTCTTTTAAAGGGAGCTGTATGCAGAGTTTTGAGACCTACCTCTTTTCGATTAGCTGTTTCCAGAAGTGCAGGCATACAAACACTAGAGAAGGTAATATAAAGTGAAAAATTGCCAATTTCGGGTGACTTCCTCATTTGCTCTCAACACCTATGTATTTGATGCAATTTTTGAGTGTAAAGCATGTCTTCTCTGTTTTCAGCCTGCACCAAGGAAGTCTAAATTCCTTCATCTTTGTACTGAAATACAACACGAATGACAGTGGAACTATAAACTACATTTTAAACCTGCTTTTTGAAGTTTAATGATAAAATCTTCAGCTATGCTATCTATCTCTTCAGACCACTTGAGCACTTCAGAAGAGTGGTGGGTAGCTGGAGAGCTGCAGTATACTCTGGTGGGTCATCACTATAAAGCTGCAGCTTCTCTGGGCAACCTAAGCCAGTGTCCCACCACCCCCATAGCAAAGAACTTCTAATGTCTAATCTAAATCTCCCCTTTTTCAGTTTAAAGCCATTCCCCCTTGTCCTATCCCTTCATGCCCTTGTAAAAGGTCCCTCTCCAGATTTCTTGTAGGACCCGTTAAGTACTGGAAGCTGCTTTAACATTTCCCTGGAGTCTTCTCCAGGCTGAACAAGCCCAGCTCCCTCAGCCTGTCTCCATAGGAGAGGAGCTCCACACCTCTGGTCATCTTTGTGGCCTCCTCTGGACTTACTCCAATTGTTTTCAGTGAGACAGGCAATTTCAGGGTTTTTCCTTTATTGTGATGTCCTGGGTTCAGCTACAGCAGTCA
>NW_009917919.1:83934-116832 GCF_000696875.1 Nestor notabilis | reverse complement strand
GGCGGAGACCTCGTCTCCTCTCCCGCCATTAAGTGGCCCGTTGACGACCGCTCTCCATAGGGGATGGAGGGAGCGCTCCTTCGGCTGGGTCACTGGGGGTAAGTGGCCTCGGCCTCTGAGTGGGATTAAGCAGTAGGGTAGGGAGGGGACAAAAGGGAATCCTGGTGCTCCCAAGGTCTGAGGTACTGGAAGAGTTCTTCTCAGAGCACCGGTTCCCAGGGACACAAGCCCCGCGTTGAGGGTCATTGACCAAAACAACGGGGGAGCAGGACGGAGCTTAGAGCTCCTGTAATGGGCACAGGATTTCTTCCTTGAGCAGTTGGTGATGTGTACTATGGGCTAAAGCTGCAGAGGGCACAAAGAAGATTAAGGGACAGGAACATCTGTTGTTGGGCCTGGGGGAAAGAAGGCTGAGGGGGAATCTGGTCACTGTCCATAAATACCTGATGGGAGACTATAAAAACAAGAGAGCCCAGTGACAGTACAAGAGGCAGTAGGTACAAACTGAGATGTGAAACTCCATCTGAACACGTTAAATACTTATTACTGTGAGAGTAGTCAAACACCAGCACAGGTTGCCCAGAGATTGAGTCTCCATCCTTGGAGATAATCAAACCCCAGCTAAGCAGAGCTCTGACCTTGGGCTACGTGATACACATAGGTCCCTTCCAACGACGACTATTTAGTAACCCTGTGAACAAAGCCAGTGCTAGTCTTAGGACATGGATGAAGCCTGCAGGTACAGCTGCTGTGGGAGCCCTAAGAGGCTGCCCAAGGTGGGAGCTATTCATTCAGGCTATGGCAGGGGGTCTTACGCTAAGGTGAATATGCTAACCACGTTAATAATACTACTTAGTGCTCTACTGTATTGCACTAAAAGATTAACATCTTGAAAGCAGTCACAGTGCTATTTGGCTATTAAATGTGAACATATACCAGATACAAACATGTCAGCTTCTTGGAAATGGGAAATAATGCTATTTTTGCACTAGAGTTTTTGTAGGTTGTTTTTTTTTAAACTAAAGCCAGCATCATAATTACAGACAAACCCAGTTCTGCAAAACAGCAGTTTCAAGTTACTGTCTACTGAACATGGTCAATGAGCTCTCCCATGGGCAGTAGAAAATCCAAATGCATGCAGCAGTGGATCTCTCCGTGCCTGGCACAAAAGGGATAGCAATCCTTTACAGAGGAGCCCAAATGCAGCCCGCCTGTCAGACACCACACCAAACATCCTTGTGCAGCTCTATCAACTGTCTTGGTGCTACGGTAACTTCCCCCCACAAACTATAGCCTCAGTTTAAAACCAAAACCAACAAACTGGCTGGAAGACCCCCAGTAGTTCATCCTTGCAACTAGTTCTGTATTGGTGGGAAAATGAGACTTGACAAATGGATATAGGCTACAAAGAAAGAGTTCCAAAGTACTGCAATACTGTGGATGTTAGGAGATATTGGCACTAAGTAAGGCAGATAGGTTTTTATCAACATCGGCTATTTTGGGAAGAATACTAGCTTGGGGGGTGTGACTCAATTCTTGACACTGAGCTGTGGTTTTTGGATGTAATGCTTATCCTCTAGCAGCAGCAATCAAGTCAGAACAGTGTCATTTTCCAACGGAATTCAGCTTTGTCTCAGAAAGATCACCTCTTAAGTGTCGTAGTTGATGTCTGCCTTACTGTGGGTTTTACCTGCTATGAATGAGATTAAGAATCTGGTTTCTGTAGGCTGTAACAGAGAAGACTTAATTAACTATTATTCTGACTTTGAACTAGTAACCTAAAATTGAGCAGCCCCAGACTACTCTTATTTAGTCATTCCTCTGTGCACAGCTGAAGGTTGGATAGTACTTAAAACTCAGTCCAGTCTGTATAAAATAAACAAACAATAAAACACAAACAACAACAAAACTCCTAATGACAATATGATCTGTCACTCACCATAATAGCATCTTCTATTTCTAGAGCCAAGGGGAAGTTGCTTGATGCGCAGGGAACAGAAAATGTCAGTGAGATCTAGGCAAGAAAGAAATACGAAATGCAGTTATCTGCTGGAAATGCTGCAAGGCTGTGTTCCAGCTGCCTTTCCATACTGATTCTCTGCTTTGAAGAATCTTGGTGTTTGTTTTTTCCCCTCCCCAGCTTCTACCACCGTGATCCTATCTTCCCCCTGCAAATGCAGGGCCTTGCCTTGGTACAGATCCTTCTGGGGAACCAGAGGGACAGAAAAATGTAACAAAAATGCTTAAATCCACATTTAACTCTTAATTTTAGCATCAGGGGTGGATTATAAAGCTTCAGATACTACTAAGGAAGCATTGTGTTGAACACTTCTGATGCATTTTTGGTCAGAGAATTGCCAGGCTGGTCAAGGCAGCTTTAAACTAGATTTGTTGGGGGAGGGTGGCACCAATCCATCCCAACCCTACCAGCTGGATGCCAGCACCTGGTAACAAACACTGAGAGCAGTGCAGAGCTGCTCCTGTCAATGAGTCAGATTTATTCAGAGCTCAGCCGAGGTGCTTTTATACAAATGCCTAGTATGGGGAATAAACAAGAGGAATTAGAGATGTGTGCATGTCTACAGGGATATGATATTGGCATCACAGAAACATGGTGGGATCGTTCCTGTGACTGGAGTGCTGGAATGGAAGGTTATAGGCTCTTTAGGAAAGACAGGCCAAGCACATGGGGAAGAGGAGTAGCTGCTTATGTCAGTGATAGGCTGGAGAGTATGGAACTCTGTCTGGGGATAGGTGATGATTCAACAGAGAGCTTGTGGGTCAGGGTTAAAGGGAGAACAGTGATGGGGGATGTTACTGTGGGAGTCTGCTACAGGCCACCTGATCAGGAGGGCTGTGGAGAGCAGCAGACCTGGCTGCATATGCAAATATAATTTCACACTGTTATCACAAGGGTCATCATCAATTAAAATATCAAGAGCTGTGCTACAAAGGATGACAACTCACATCCCTGAAGCAAAGCAGACGCAGCACGGTTCAACTCCCACCATACTGGTTTGCTCTCTTGGCAGTCCTGATTTGAATTGTGCAAAGCATAGCCCAAAACCTACTTTCCCACTGAAAATGCATTACCGCCGTTGTACATCATCACACAGTTCTCACCCCCCCCCAACCTCTGTACTACTTTAGCCTGGAAATAAATACTTCTATGACACAGTTCACAGCCGTAACAACAATAGTCTCATCAAATAAATCAAATTTTGTTTGTACTGGTTCTTTGCTCTTGCTTAGGCTGAGGGACTGACACACAGAAGGAGAATGGATCATTTCCTTTTTCTTCTAGCCTATATATTCTGTATTCCAAAGTTATTTTTCTTTAGGCTGTTCTCACAGTCAAAAGCTATCCTCAAAACTTGGATAAAAGATTCCCCTCAGTCATGACTTGAGGTCATTTCATTGAAACATACTAAACAGCACTTCTGGCTTTCTGTAATTCTTTTAGCTCCCTCCCTGCCTTTGCACACACCTCTCTTGCACTAAAATCTAGAATATCCTCATCATCGATTTTGAAAATTCCAGCGTGTAGATCCCACAACTCAAGAGACTGAGGTACTCACCTGGAAAGTGAGGCAGGTGGCTCTCTATCCTGGCTCTAGAGGATGTTCAGTGACAGCAGGAAGCAGCTACAGGCCTGGTTCCCTCCCGCACCCTCCCCATGCAGAGCTTTAACTGGTGTCTCCCATCAAGAGTCAAATCATCCAGCCTTATTGATCTAACAATGAAAGAGGAGCACCACCATTTAGCTCAACCGTCATTCAAAACTACACACTCAATTTGAGCCCGCCTCTCCAAACCTCCAGGTCAGCCAAACTGTTTCCCCACTCCACAAATCTGACAAAAAGTTATCCTGCCTTTGTGTTCAAAATAAAGAGATCAAATGACTATTTAACCACAGCAATCACAATGGAGACTCTAGCTGCCATACTATTTACCTTTCTAAAAGAAGCTGCATTCCAGGTTCCTCTTCACTGTTAGAAATACAACTTTGCACTTGAAGAGGATACAAATACAGCGTGACTAACTTGCATTAACTGACCCTGCCAGTATTTACTATTTCATAAATTGCTGGTTTAGCTGTAAAAGTCACTTACAGAATCATAGAATCACAGAATAGTTAGGGTTGGAAAGGACCTTAAGATCATCTAGTTCCAACCCCCCTGCCATGAGCAGGGACACCTCACACTAAACTATGTCGCCCAAGGCTCTGTCCAGCCTGGCCTTGAACACCTCCAGGGCTGGAGCGTTCACAACTTCCTTGGGCAACGTATTCCAGTGCCTCACAACCCTCACTGTGAAGAACTTCTTCCTTATATCTAACCTAAACTTCCCCTGTTTAAGTTTAAAGCCATTACCCCTTGTCCTACCACTAGAGTCTCTTATTCTTCCGAGTCTCCACTGTATATATTGAACACTAGGCTGAGAAATTCTCTTCCATCAATGAGAATCAGCCTTCTCTGTAGGAGGCTTCTCCATGTAGAATTAATGTGAGGTTTTCACCTATTACACTGACTTTGCTTGCCAATGTGTTTTAAAAGGACAGGTAAGGCAAAACATAGTAACGACAGTCCCTCTGATTTACAATAATGCTGTTACGTAGAATCAAATAAACAGTACAAAAAACATTTAATGCAAAGTTAAATACAATACAAACTTTATTAAAAATAGGCTGCAAGTGAAATACAGTAGAAATGGGAAACTACAGCAGTTCTGATGTTTTTCATAATAATGCACAGACAAATATGAAAAGCACTTTTACACATATTCACACTTGACCCAAATGCCCAATAGCGGCCAAATCCACTCAACTGAAGGTTATAGGTACTTTTTTGCTAAGCCTTTGTCAGATTCTAGCAGCAACAGTAACTCAGCCACAGCATAAGTTTTTTCCTTAAGAAAAATTTGTCACTGTAAGGCTGCTAGTGTTCTCAAGATAAATTGGGAGAGGCTTGCTTTTCCTGATTAACAGACAGAGCAAGCATGCAGATCCTTCATTAACACTTTGAACCAGTTTAATCTTCTACTTCATATTTAACAGGTGAAACGGTAAAAGCACACTTTCAAATAAGAAACCTGAAATACGTAAAAAATATTTACACTCCAATTTTCATTAACTTGCATTTATTTATCATACAACTCTTATTAAAAGTGATTTCTTTCCCAAGGCAGTGAAAGTCTACCCCTTTGTATTTGGAAGTGTGCACAATTCCCTAAATATATATTTATAAGAGAACAGTATGATACAGGAAAAAAGTCATCTAAAGCCAGCAAAGGGCTTTGTCAAATAGAAAATTTGTTTGGAATCACAATATATATTGTCTTAACATCACACAATGAGAAAAACTCTGATGAGGTCCTTATTCCCAACATCATCAGCCACATAAGCATAGCTGAAGAAATGGCGGGAAGAAAAAAATTAACAATTTAAAATTAAATAAGGCTATTACAGTGTGGAAAAATAGCTTGAACTGCCAACAAGATTTTCAGGACAACAGTAATGGGATGCCAGTAAAGCCAGCTAGACTAAGGAGCAGCTCGCTAGCACTGCTTCCTCAGCATGAGCAGAAATGGTTAACTCTTAACGACCCTATGAACATTCCCACTCCCAGCCAGCAGTACTGTATTTGATGCTTCACACTTCAGTCTCTGTCTCTAGTATGCCAGTTCATTTCTCTATAGATAAAAAAAAAGATATTGCTGAACTGATAATAGCAGACTTAGCAATACTGTTCCATGCCTAATCATCTCGTAACATCTAATCTACCTTTCTCAGAAAACATATGTATCTGTTCTGCTCACCTTCGAATGGGAATTTTTACTCCTTGTCTTCAACACATTCTTAACATTTTGGTCCTAGCTGATGAAGGGCCACTAGTGTAGCCTACTAGCTATTGCTTATGTAATTTTTAATAAAACAAGTATCCAAAGGTTGTATCTTCACATTTTTAAAAGTCTGAAGCACTTACACAGTGGGGATGCATCAGCATACAGACTTTTCTGTAACTACAGATAAATTCTTAGGCAACCTTTTTGGACCCAACAAATACGTAGGACTAGAAATCTTTTTATTCCAAGGTTCTACCTACAGGATGTGTGTTATTCCAGTACTAAGTAATGGTAAAATCTGTGTTGATATGCTGATCATTCTATGAACACCGTACAGTAAGTCAGACTTGCATATAAAGTCTTGTTTAAGGTGGCCCAGATATTGCCTTCTTACCAACCTAAACTACTAATTTCTAGTGCACAGTTTAGTTTAGGCAGTTCAAGCTATTCTCACTCTCTCTGCTCAGCAGCTAAAACAAAAGTGTGTCTGTAGAACACCAGGAAACAGAACTTTGACAAGTGCTACTTGGTCTGGTGCACAAGAACTTAACCCCCAAAACAGAAAGGAAAAAGAAGTTACCTTCACGTGATTCATATCTTTAAAATTTTACAGTGCTTTCATTGTATAAACCACAAGCTCCTGGCAAAGTAATCAGTTTTCTTGCTATTGCAACATCTCTAAGTCTTAATTAACAGTCTTAGATATAGAGGAATCAAAGTCACTCCTTTCAGAAAACATTCATTTTCTGTTCATTAGTAGTGTGCCCCCCATCTCAATCCCTCAATTCAGAGATCTTCAGTTACATCTGATAAGGTGCTTTATTTTGTGTTTAACTCATTTTCCAGTTCCATTAATTTCCTAGAAGCTTTTACTTTATTGGATACATCCTGACCCTGTGAAAAAAGTCGCTGGCGTTCCCTGAATGTCAAGTTTTCTGGTGCTCCAGGTAAATCTGTATCTTGACTGGAAAGGGAAAAAAAGAAACAAAAAATTTTCATAATTCTTATCTACAATACCCTTAAATATAATGAATTCTTAGTGACATGTACTGACTGATAACCTTTCTGACTACAGCAGAAGATTCTGTTTAGTGCTTTGCAAGGTTTTGCTCCCCATGCATACCTTTAATTCTGACATTGTACTATCATTTTGACAAATTAAGGGCTCATGACCACCTCTGGCACATACATTAACCTGAATGAAATTGCTCCCCAATTTTCAAAGTGAAGGGCAGGTGTAAACTCAACCTCTGTCTGTATGAGCACAGCATTACTGTTTCAGCTAAATTAGCAAGCCTTTCTGTTGTGGCACATGCGGAGGATAAAGCACTGGAATACAATGTTTTTAGGTCTTGGCAAACAAAGCTACCAGCACTGAGGTATGCCATAGCAGCTGCAATACCTCTGTATCTCATTCTGTTCTGGCAAAGCTTATGAGTGCAATTATTGCCTCAGCTCTCTTGCGCTGATCTCTTATCCTTGTAGCAAACAAATTTTTGCATTATGTTTCTGACCACCAGTGAAGGTCTCAAATCATTCTGTTATAATACTTTACATATGTGATTAACTCTTATATAACAAAGCTTTACTATATATTTTGATTTCTTGATCAGAAGAACTTTCATTTTAGCTCCAAGGTCTCTGCTCTGCAGAGAACCTCTGACTACATGTTAGAATGCAGGAACCGGGCTAACAGTTTGTACAGAATCCTAGCCAAGCCCAGTCACACCTTCAGTATGCTACACACTAAAGTTGCCATTCATTTGTAAGATGCAGCCCACATTATTTAAGCTTATTACCAATTTGGTAAAATTCCACTAGAGAGGTACTGTTCTGATATATAAATACGCTTAAACTAGTTGGAGTTGTTCATTTACACTGATCATTCAATTTACTCAGCTGTAGCAGTGAAATTTTCTGCTGTCATGTAGTACTTCAGATCACCAAAAGACTTGTAGAGAACTTATCTGTATTTTATAGTAACCCAAAGTACTCCAGAGCCAGCTGCAGAACTCTTGAATAGCCCACAGAGATAAAGTATTGCAGATGTTAGCCAAGTCAGGTGTATAAAAGTTAAGTGACTCCTGCACATCACCTTTTAGATCGTTTGTCTCTTGGATCCCGATAGACCTCATGGGCCCCAGCAGCTGCTCCTGTAGATCCAGTGTATGAATTTATGCCTTATGCAAAAGAAAAATTAAGTTGAAAGACTGCAGTTACAACATGAGAGTTTTATATTTCTTCAAAAAGGTGCAGTGCTTCTTTCAAGAACTAACTGCAAACTAGAATCAGAAATAAATAGAGGGCCATCGATATTTAAAACCAGTACTACTAAATTCCATCCCCCCCTAACAGCTATAGTTTTGTTATTCCTAATTTTGAGCCAGAACTCCTTTTCTTCAGATTATCCAGCACATACTGATTCACAGTCTCTTATCTTATAATGGCTTACTCTAAGTCAGACATTAGAAGTTGTTCAAGGAGATTGACAGAAAGAGCAACACACAATCCTGTAACAAGCTCCACAGGAATAGGTAAGCTGCTGCTGCTCTCTTTATGAGGCTAAAAGTAACCCAGGATTAGGATATACCACCTTTGCAATTCAGCAGAGTCAGACTTCTTGTCTCTGTTTAGTCTCATTAAGTAAACTATCACTCAGAAAATGCACCCCCTCCCTTGAATTTAAGTTTCAAGCAAGTTATCTTGCAGCACTGCACCTTTAGTTTAACTTGATCTGACACACAGATTTTACACATTATATTAATTGTTTCTAAAGGCCACAAGACAAAACATTTTATTTCCAATTAAAAAGTTTAACAATTTAATTGATATTTAGGACCATATTATCTTAGTAACTGTCAGGAAACGAGTAGAAAATGTCAGCACAATACTCAGATTTGTCTGCAGACAGTTCTAGTCTCAATATTGAATGTGTTATGTCTTGTGAACCTTCTTTGGCACAAAAGGAAATGTTTGCTTCTTCCACTGGTATATGTAACTCAGTAAGACGGATGAGGCTGGAACACACAAGCAAATTCAGCTAGTGAGTTGTAGGCTAGATTTTTTTCACCAAAAATTTGCAGCAGACCAAATCATACAGGTTTGACCAGGCGTATGAAAGTTTTTTTCATTTCAGAGATGTATCTTACATGCATGTCCCTACTTTGAAAGGAGCCACATGCTGTGGTCCACATTTCCACCTGCTGCAGGATGGCAGTTTTGATTTAAATGTTGGCTTTTTTCTTGGTTAGGTGACAGACCAAATGGTCTTAAGAGACCCAGTGGAAGAAGGTACGAGAGCAAAATTTGCAGAAGCGTGGTTTACTAGAGTTAACGTTGAGAACAGAAGAGAGCCATAAAGGAGAAGAATGTAACAGAGTCAGCGAGATGGGAGATGGTAAAACTGCACAGTGAATTCTGCATTTTGTGCAAACGGCTTTGTACGTTACGCAGGCAGTCTTCTTAGAAGCTTGAGCAATCAGGTGAAGTTAACCTGTTCTCATGGCTATTTTAAAAATTATGAAATAAGAGTATTCAGAATTAGTTGTATGGTTTATGAATTAGGTTATTAAAGGCGAAGCATCATACTACAATATTCCTTAATTGTTACCAAACCCCTAACCAAATCTCTAGATTGTCCTGCTGATTGTTTTCCAGGAAAAACAAACGCGCGCACACAAAAAATATCACTGAACATTTCACTTTCCTGAGATTCATTTTTCCATTAAAATTAACGGAAAACAGGATTGGGAAATGCAATTGCATCTGAAATGGCATCCTGGGTTATGGATGATGGGAGGCAAGAAGAGTGGAGGTGACAACCAGTGACTGATGGTTCCAGAATTCATTACATGTACAGACTTCAACGTGCAAAAACAGGAAAGGAAGCAAGGGCCTTTGGAAGCCTATGTGTTGTGATGGAAGGCACAGTTTACATTCTGTTATAGTCTGTTTCAAGTAAGAATTTCTAGAAAAAGAAAGTCCTCTGAATGAACACAAATTCGGTACAGACATGCAGTCCAAAAGTTTCATGTCCGCCATTTCAGAATATTCCTAAGAGCAAGCTAACAACATAGTCCTAGTGTTTAAAGAGAATCTTTTCCATTTATTTCCTGTCTTTAGTCTTATTTTTTAACTCCTTAATTCTTTGTGACTTAAGGTGCTCAAAAGCTAAAGCTCTTCTGATACAAAACTGGTTTGTGCTGTGGACTCACATGCATGGGAGGGAGGCATAACGGCATTATTTCCATTGTACTGATAGCACATCATGGGTAGCATGTCTAGAGACAACACAATGAAAAGCTAAAACTTCCCCTCATCTTCCTTTAACATTTAGAGCCTATGACAGAGCCAGACAGAAGTGACAGACGGGCTTGCAAGATCCATAGGGACTACCACATCATAAGATCTCACAGGCAACACCACAGTAAATAAAAAGTTGGTTTTTTTCCTTTAAACATGTATCAGTGTGGATACTCCTTGTGCAACTTGGGTGCTGTACTGACCCCAAAGAATGAAACTGCTAAACATCAACTGTTATATCAGTTGGACAGTAACAGGTAAACTACTGTCCTTTCAGCAACATTAAAACTACACAGTACTGTGCAGAGCTGGACTGTGGCATTGGACGCAGTCCAACTGTAGCAGAAGCTAATTTGCCCTGCAAAGGAAAAGATGCCTTGCTGGGAAACGATGACTGGAGTCTCAATTGAAAAGGATGCAGACAGGAAGCTCAGAGTATCATGTACCTGCATGGCCTCATCCACACCCTAAATCAGATTCATACACTCCTGCAGCTGGATTAGAAGTGTTTCTGATAGATGGAACCTATTCTGAGGCTCGTATACTCCCTATGAGCAGGGCATACCAGACCTCTGATTAACGAAAGTAAGTGATTTTCATAACTTGTTAGGTAGCCAAAAAGGTGATTAGGGATATACCATACTGTAGACTTCCCCATTTGTCACTGAGCCTTGAATGCAGTAAACAAGTTAGCCATTCTGCTAGAAGCCAGCATAAACACTTTCCCTTGCTACCTCAGGTGACTTTGCTACCCTTTGTCTTTTAGAAGGATGGTTTGATCGGCTGGAGTTCACTGTCAGGCACTTGTTGACTTCCAGCATAAGTAAAAGGAATGAGCTAGGGAAATGCCATGGCCACCCTTCCCCCCAGAAGAATACAGATGGAAAAAAAAAAAAGTCAGGGAAGCACTGGCAGATGCTGCTATTTAAAGACAAAATATTATATTAATAAACTGCAAATGTATAAGAGTGAGATCTACATAGACACATACTCCAAGAGTAAAGTATGTAAGATTCCTCCTATATGGCAGTGGTTTAAAAAATTTAGCATGGAACTTTGGACTGAACTAGCTTTGAATTCATGAGTATAACTAAACTAGTACTCTGCAGATAAAATACAGTGCTGAAGTTATCTGCAGCTAGAGTTCTACTTGAAATTAAGCTTCATTATGATTGCCCACCTGGAGTTGTAAAAGAAACAAGATGAGGAGACAAAGAAATACTGGGGCATAGAAGGGGAGGGAAGGAGTAAGACAAAAAGCACTAAGAAGAAATTTAGGGTTTTGTCTATTTTTGCAAGAGAACTGCACTGTACAAACCAGAAGTATGGGAATGGTGCTTAATACATGAAACTAACTGCATGTCCTATATGCCTCTTGATGCTTATATATTTAAGAACTGCACCTACACAGGTAATTTTTAAAGCCATTTGCACACACCATTAGAAGACAGAACCCTGGTACCAATAACAAAAGCAGAAGATAAACTCTGTCCATGAACCCATTAGAAAAAGTTTCCTGTGTTCAAGAAAGGTGCACTTCCAGATGCCCTGAGTAAACAGTGGTCAGTCATATAAAACAAATCACTGAAAGATACAGAGTGAAAGCCAAAACCAACAGTACTTTGAATTGGTTGAGTAACAGTTAAAATCACTTCTGATTGTGTGAAAGATGGAATTTTCTGCTTTTGAAGAGTTTGGGTAAAGAACAAGGAAATTTGAGAGATCAAAACAATTAAAAATTGGAGAATTGATATTAAGATCAGGATTTAAGTTAGATCACCATAGTGAAAATAGTGATTAAGTGGGGAAGAAAATAAATCATGAAGTAAGAGATCAATCCACAGCACCAGAGTTGAAAACATGAGGATAGTTCTGCAGAGACGGTTGATGTCATGGTGTCTACCTTTAGAGCTGCTGGCATGGATGACACTCGGTTTGTTTGGTGGGGGCGGGGGCTGGCTTTTTTTGGCAGTAGTACTGTTGGCATTGACTGGAGATGACTGGAATGAGTTGGAAAGATAGAGGCCATCTGAAACTGGGCGAGGCTGGCGGGAGGGCTGCTGTGGCTTAAGGGTGGCAGGAGGAAAGTCACCATAAGATTTTCTTGTGCTGGAGTACTTATCCTGACCTGCTAGATTGGAATCCTCCTCCTCCTCATCATCATCATTGTATGCAACAAACTTGGCAGTATAAATCGTGTCAGGGGAGAGGACCTGTGTTTTGAGGTAAGAGGTGTTTCGCTGAGGTGGGGGAGGAGGAGCGTTAGATGAAGGGGTTGGGGATGGGAGTTCATATTCCCGTGGAAGCGGAGGTCTGTACAGACCAGGCTCGTCAGGCTCCAGTAATCTTCGTTCTGCTTCATCGTGCTGCCTGCGCCTTTCAGCCTCTAAGCGACTGTAATACTCCTCTTCCTGTCGCCTCTGCAAGTCCAGAGGAAACAGAAAGGCAGTGGTCAGAAAGACAGGCATTTCAATCTGAGAGCAATTTAAGCATTCCAGCGCCAAGCTACAAACAGCTTTTTTTGTCTCCTTTCCTGCCAATCTGCAGGGCATCTATATGGACTCATACGAAGCATATTTACTCCTATGAAAAACATGGCAGTTGTCCTGCAACACAGCGCTGCTTTTATTTCCAGATCTACCACCGCCTGTGGTAACTGCGGCAACTGCCTGCCTGTGTGAACCAAGGGTGATTCCAGCCTTTATTGCTCAAAATGTAACTACAGTTAATAAGAGGTAGATTAATAAAGCTGTAAAGAATCTGTGGGAGAGGAAAAGAACTAAAATTAACTGCCATCTGAAAAAGGAACTTTGTCATTTTGCTGCATGCCTATACAAAGTAAATTAATCAACAGAGCCTTGGAATAGATGACTCGTAACAAAACCTTCTAGTATATACAAGGAAAACTAGTTTCACATAGAAATCAGATTACAAAGAACTTTTCTAGAACAGACAAATAACTTTTTAAATAAAAATTTGTATTAAAAATTTAAAAGCTATGCTAGTGATACTTATATGAGGCTATTTACCATTTAAAAGGCTGTGAAATATCTTCTATGTATTTTTCCAGTTTGACTTTTATTGATTTTGAACCAAATAGCATTTAATTCTGTTCAGCTCTTTAGTCTAAACCACATTGTAAATAAATACAAAGGTCTACTCAGGGGTTAGTTTGATAACAAAAATGCTTGGAAACTATATGTTAGAAAAACCCTTTTGTTTAAGCATGGTATAACTTCTGCTGGGAATATAGTGACATTTCAACCAACCATCTTTTCTGCTTTTAATCCATGTGTTTAAAAAAAATATAAATTCCACCATATCTGCTTATCTGCTGAGAGTCAGTTATCCAGAAAAACCATAAATAAATCTGATCTTGTTCATCTAGAGCAAAGACATGAAACTCATCTCCTTGTACTGCTCTCCAAAACCACTGTAGTGGTCAGATGGTACTGAGTTCTGAGCTGGTAGATAAATGAGTGTGTCAGTCAAGATCTGACAGGGAAAACCCTTTCAAGCGGGACATCCGAATGTCATTTGGCTGTGCCACTGCCCGAAATTAAGAAAGCCTTGGTTGGTTTTACTGTTGCCCAGTTTTGAACAATTAAGCTTCTCAAATTCATGGATAATATTCTGAAGCAACCTAGAAGCCTCAATCTTTAGAATCTGCTTGATTGCAGTGACTTAACTGCTGAAATTATTTACTTACTTTCTAGAAACCAATTCCTTTCCTCCCATAGTCCAAATGTGAAAGACAATATAGAGTACCCATCTCCACTACACTGTATTTTGCATTTGTCTCTGTACCTGTATCAAACAATTACTGCAAAAATTTAAGTGCCATCTCCTAGCCACAGCAAAACCCAACTCCACTAACTCAGTCAATATAATAAAGAGAGAGGGTAGGCAAGTCATGCTGGGGGCTGAAGGAAACCAGGAGGTAACTGATTTCTGTTGTAACTTTCAGCGAAGGCTTTGAAGGAAAGCCCTTGCCACTGCTAAATACCTTCAGCTGATGAATCTACAGTACTATTTCTGCATTACTGGTCAACTCCAGCCTCCATGAATGGGCTGTTTGTTTAATTACTTTTTGGGTTATACTGGATAAACCGAAGCCTTGGGCCATGACCCTTATTACTAGGGCTGGTGCGTTTAACCCCTGCTGAGCCAACCGTTACTGGCTGGGCTAAAGAGGAGAGGCCTGTCAGAACCCCTGCAGCACTTGGAAGATCACAACCTTTTCTTCAGCCTCTCTCCTGGTCCGCTCCTCCTCTTGCAGTCGGCGCTCTTCTTCCTGCCTGGCCCTGTCTTCTGCTTCTCGTTTGCGCATCTCTTCCAACTGCTGCTGCCGTCTGCGCTCTTCATCCTGTAACTAACAGAGACGCACCTTCAACTTTTTGGTCACTCACGGGTAAAATGGGTCAAAACAAACTTAACCCAAGTATTTGCATCTAAAAATAACTCATTCCATAGAAAACACTATACTACAGATAAATCAGTATCATTTCCAGCTGTTAAGAGTACACTTCGTTACACTGGTTTCTCTAAAATCCCAAAGAAAAAAGAAGAGGGTGGGAGGGGAAGAGATGCACAGAACTACATACATAAAACCACAAAACACACAGCGAGACATTTCTGACATTTTTAGCAGTCGTACATGAACCCCTAGCAGAAGACTGAGGAGACTCGCGTTCTAGACGGCTTCAGCAGCCATAGTCTCAAAGGTACAGTAAAGTGAAATGAAATACTTGGAACCAACGGCCCACAGCTCCAGCAGCCAATCGGTTTTTCATTCTGCATTAGTATTTAAGCACCGGAAAATCGTGACTCATTAGCCAAAGGGTCAATCTGTTTAAAGTAACAGGCTTATTCAACAAGTCTGCAAATAGTCTCAGGAGATAAATAAAATCTCCCACTGTATCTGCAAACAGATGCGTTTTGGAAAAAGGAGAGCACAAGGCAAAGAAATCTTTGACTATTGAGACTGAACAGCTCACATGAACAACTCATGTTCAACAGACAGTACTGTTTTATAAATGCTTATGGTAAATACTGCATAGATAAGAAAACTGAGCAACAATCCAAACTTTGCATCATTCTCTAAAGCAAACAGTATCTAAGCCCTTGATGGACAGGAATATTCACTGGCACAGAAATTAAATGGACAACATGCTATTATTTTGTATTGCAGCATGTTTTAAAGTGACACCCCCCCAACTGGTATATAAGCTACATGCAACATGGATACTTCTCTGCTCCTGGATTTGTTTTTACACTCTGGTTTCATCTACAGGGAAAGGCCCTTAAGACACAAAGCAGTAATGATATAGTAAAAGAAGTTTAGTTTTAATAGACTTTGTGAGGACAACTTTTATGTAGGTATCTCTTCCCCCCAGCTAATCAACAGGAAATGTGCTTTAAAATATTATGTTTTCTAATCAATTTTCCAATCAATTCTAAAAATGAAGGTAGTTTTGCTTTGGTTTGGGGTTTTTTTTACTAAGATTCTGGTAATTATTTGTCCCCACTGTTGATGCAGTATTTGTGTTATGGGTATCTTATGACCTTGTACAGTAGGTAATTTTGAAAACATTTGCCTTCTGTATCTTCAAGCACCTGTATGGACTAATTGCAGTGAAAACACCTTTCATTTCAAGTGTTAAACCCCACCATTTTGGAGTATTTAATTTCATTTAGGCAGTAATTTGGCAAATGTATACTAGAGGATGCTACCTCTGAGCAAATTCCCCTTATTTGGGGCTAAAACTTTTATAATTCCTAGCCAAACCCAACATAAATATAGTGAAGTTCAGCACTACGATAGAGCAGGGAATAAAGCAGTTAACCAGTTCCCTGTGTGGATTATGACCTCTTCTTGTCTGGGTTATTAAAAAGACATTATTTTAGCAAAGGAGATAATACTGCTGTCAAAAGGAAAGACAGACAGTAATTCAGAAGAGTTTAGAGAAGTAATTTCCTCTCAAAAAAAAGGGCGAAGGGGAGGGGGGGGAACCGCACAGTGAAAAAAATATGGGAAAATTGCTTAACTCTGGCCCAATTGCATTAAGAGAAAAACTCTGAACACGTCAGTTCCTGATCACAGATTATGACACGGATGCCTTTTTGCTTAGTAGCAGATATTCCCGTTCAAATGCATTTGAACAAGAAAATTTTTCAAACTGAATTAAAGAGGGAGTAGGACTGACATGTTTGATTTTCTTGTGACCTTAACTAAAAGACAGAAGGGAAGACTGGGCAGGGTGCCCACCTGGGAACTGTTGTTAGCATCTGAACCAGAGTAATTGCTACGACAACTGTATCCAGGTCAGAGGCTATTCTAAACATAATACATATAATTTTTGGCCTTTTTACTAAGTAAGGCAGAAGCAGGAATAGAGCAACTATTGAGAGAGTGACATTTCAGTTCTTTATCGTTAGTAACTAGTTCCTGCTTTGGAGCATTCCCAGACCAAGGCAGGGAGCAGTGGGATGGTGAGGCATGCCAGAATGCTTTGCAGGCATTTGTGTTTGTAACTTTATATACCACACTACCCAATTCAAACTTCACCCCAAAATTTCAAGACACTATGGAAAATTAGCTTCATGTCCCATTTCTACTAAGAGGGCTGTTGGATTCCCAGGTTGAATATTTTGATTTGATACTTCTCTATCCTAGTTAGCTTTTCTCTTGTTTAAAAGGCACGTTCTCATCTGATTTACTGTACTTCCAGGGTTTCTCCAAAGCAGCACATTTATATTATAACAGGTAGAAACAACTGATCTGCACAGCCAGAGTGATGGAGAAGAGGATTCTCCCAGCTGTGACTGTGTGAAGCAGCTAAGCACAAAGCACTTAAGTCTTTCCCCCTGCTTTGTCCCAGTTCTACTGCAAACTACCAACAGCTTGCTCAGCTGCACAGCTCTGTCCCCCTACCTCTAAACATATGCTTGCAGCACTACTCCTACGTAGAAGGGCAAAAACGGCTACCTTTCTTCTGAGCTATTGCTCCTCGTACAGGAGCTGATGCTCTGATCCGTATCAGCAATGTTAAGATATTCACAGCACTGGCAGGCATCCAGGAAGCCTCAGATTCCAGACAATTAATTTCTCCGAGCACTGCACAGAACGTTTTAAAAGATGATCCAGAAGAACTTTAAATGTATACCTATTTATGACAGCGAAAGCTGGGTCCGGTCTGTTAGTGGCTCAGGGGGTTAAAAAAGATACACGCTAGCCAAGCTGACAATTCATGCAGTAACTATTCATCACCTTTCACCAGCCTCGTAATTAGCACAACAGGTATCACCAGTGCTCACTTAGACATACATAAAATGCACTGAGCATTCAATTGTTCTTCTAGAAACGAAGTAGCAATGACTTGGGTACATGAAGTGGTACAGGATAGCTGCCACTATGCCCAGAAAGTCACGTGAACAGCATGAACGATGAAATTAGGGAAAAGAGGTATTTTCCGAGTACAGTGTTCAAAAAATCACCTGTTTCAGAATTAGATTTCTTTATTCTTTTAAAGCTAAATCTATGAACATAATACATCCTCAGCTGATTCACGTGAGGGATCCATCTAGCACAGTATTCTGTCTCTGACCACAGCAAGAAGCTGCACATGAGCCTGGCCATTTCTTCTAGTATTTCCCCAGCATCCAGCATAGCACTAGAGACGTCAGCTGCTACAGCCTTGTTAATCCTTTGAGTAGCTGTTTACAGGCGTGATGTCTATGAGTTTGTCTAATCCATTTTAAAAGCTGATGGTACTGTCTGCCTTCACAACCTCCTGTCGCAGAAAGATCAGAAGTTTACAGCCAGCTTAGCAAAGTACTTTATCTGTACAGTCGCAGCACAGGGAACCAGGGCTTAAGCAAAAAAAATAGGAGCAGTAATAAGAAAAAATATTGGCAGATACCAACTCTGAGAAATCCGTGACTCCTGGCTTGTCCATTAAATCAGAAAGCTGACATGCTTCACCTGTTTCACTGCTGTCATCTGCTTAACACTCATGTACCACACAGATACAAACCCAGCCACCTCAGACAGACTTACCAAGTTACGTGAAGTATGCATTTTAAAAGGGGATTTTTTTTTGTTTAAATGAAGCAGTGCTGAGTGTCCAAATCCATATTTTGAACAGTCATGTTCACAGTTCTTTCCAGCAGCACAAGTTAATTATACTAACAGGACTTGCAAGCATTACTTTTCTTTCGAATTAGTATACTAATTATACAGAAATACTCTTTGAAGGGAATGTATTTCTTCCCTGCAAGACTACAGAACTCTTTTCCCATGCACCCATTTCTAATGAGAGCAATAAAATACACAGCTAGCTGGAGTCATAGCAATTACTGCTCCAATCTGAAAGCCTGTCACGTTTTAGACACAAGAGAATGGTATTAACCATTTGAAACTGAAATTATATGGTAACTTAATAATTGCAAGTTTATGTGACCTACTTGGAGATACTAGTTCAGAAGTAATTCCTGAGTTTACAATCCATTTTTCCTTTAATGAGAAAATTGTGACACCTGTAAACAACAGGGTTTCAGTGTGTGCTGTAACAGTGTGCTCTACTATTAGGCTCTCAGGACAATTTCACTTCAAATTGGAAAGGAATGGTGTTGCTAAGAGCTCTCCTAAAACCTGCCAGGGTGGGGGAGGGAGGAAATCTTACCTCACAGAGTGTTCATTCAAAGTTACTAGTAAGATTTTTATAAACACCATTGCAGAAAACATCAAATACAAAGTTTTATATTAGACCACTGCTACAACAAACAAATCAAGCCTGCAAGCAGAACACAACATCTAAAAGGAAAGAAACACAGGGAAAGGAGTCACCACATCTGGGACCATTCAAGTGCATGCGTACAGTTAACTTACTGCTGATTGTATCACAATGATTTTTGAACACCCAAAGATGCCAAATCATCATCCAAAGCACATAGAGTGGTTATTAATACATTCAGGAATTGAAACAGGAAGGAGATATTGAAGAGAAAGAAACAAACATACCAAATCTAGAACAGAGATTGCTGGCACAGCAGTCTGCTGCAGGTAGTAAGAAAGGGGAAAAAAAGAAAGATGCACAGTGAAAATAAAGATAGGTTAGACTTGTGCCATTTCAAAGCATTTTCTTTTATTTGTTAAGTCAACTGCTTTAGAATGAGGAACTGAATTGACATAATCCTGAAATACAGAAATGAACACAATCAAATAATCCAATTCTTTTTTTTATCAGAACTGGTCTGAGTCATTCAACACCTCGGTAATTCTCCAGAGACGTGAGTTACTGCATCTCTGGTAGTGCAGACAGTGAAATGTTACCAAAATGCAAACATTACTTCAGTTCAAGACAACTGTTATTTCTTAGTTTCAAAATGTTCCAAATTGCTGGAAGAACTTTAAGCACAGATAGTATATTAAATCCAGCACTTGTGGAGAAGACTGATAAAATGTTATGCAACACAACTGGATTTCTATTAATGACACATGGCTTTTATAGCCTTGTGACAGTAAAATTTTAAAGACGCTGTTTGTTAAAATGGCAGTTTTACATGGATTTTTTTAATGCCCATAGGTAACTGCCTATGTGCTACAAATTACTCGTTAGTGATGATGGGCTTTAACACAAGCTGCTTGCCAAAGACATATTTAGCTTTTCCTTTCTTCAGTTTCCAAGTTTGAGGTATCTATTGTTTTACACAGTAATGAAGTTAGCCACAAGAAAAAAGGAAAGCAGCGCAGACTGCAGTGAATACAAGAAGAGCAAGTTTAGGAAATCAAGCTGCCAAAACAATCCTGAACTCAAATGCTACTCAAGCCCATCGCTATTTCTGAACGTCAAAATAAGCATGTCCACACATTTCTCAAGAATTAAAAATTGCATACCACAGAATTCAGCCAACTCTTCAAGATAAACAAACAGAAGACACTCAGCACATTAGAGAGCTAGATTTTAAGCCTGTCAAAGCACAGCTATTGGTATGTAACTTTGGTATCCATGCTGTTATTCAGAAAAGAAAACCAGGTTTTCCTGTATTAATTGTTTCTCAGTAACAACAGATTTAACAGGCTCTGAGAGACAACAGCCACCAGCAGTGATAAAAACTTCATCACACTATTCAGTTGTATTATCTAATTATGTGTATTATGAGCTTTCACAGTACAGAAGGCAAGGTAAGCAAACCTTGTCAGTACCGATTAAACTGGTCACCAAGCAAAATCCAGGTATGCATGAGCTGCAGCCTTAGGCAGGGTCTATCAGTTGTTACAGCACCCAGACCACGTCTCGACCTGATGCTTCCCCTCAGCACTGCTTGGGGTCACCACTGAGGTGGTGGTAAAGGTAGATGTAGCAGCTGACATAGCCCCCAGCCTTTACTTGGAGCACACCAGCAAGTGGAATCTCAGTTCAGTTCACTGTTTCCTGGGAACAGCATGCATTCAGTGCCTGTGTTCAGGTCTGAGACTATAAATAAGAACTCTTAGGGGTAAATATATACGGGGGAGAGGGAAGGGAGGAGGTAGAAGAGGAATCACACTACTGATTCTCCTACAGTTTCATCATTTCAAGTGCTTTTGTTTACCTCCTGTAAGCAAATTCCTGCTATATTTAACCTTATAATCCTACTCCAGGTACATGGCAAAATCCCCTTATCCAAAGGGAATTTTTTTCTCCACAACCAGAAAAGTAAATTCAGCTGCTAACCTGGATTCTGTAACAAGTAGCTATGATACTTTCATAATACATCAGTTAACAGGTGAAGCCGCTGTAAGTTAGCAATATTAAAATTCAAAGTATTTAAGAAAGCTTCATCCTCCTTTATCCTGGAAGAACATGAAAATACTCAGACAAAGCCAAAGAACCCACCAAGATACAGATTTACAATACTTTTGTCTAGAAAAGATTATCCCTTTTTACCCTTGCTCTTCTTTCTGCCTCCAGTCGCTGCATGATGAGCATAGTATCCACATCATCATCCTCCTCTTCATCATCATCTTCATCCTTTTGCTTTGATTCTTGAAGTCGCTTTTGGAACTGCCACTCAAGCATGAGCTTGCGGAGACGGTCATTTTCTTCTGCTGTACGATCAGGCTTGTTCTGAAGTTCCTGAATCTCTTTACTCAGCATGTCCACAATGTGCATCTGTTGCTGCTTCTCCAGCTTTTCCTTAGCATCCCGTTTCCAGGGATCGGGAGAGAGGCTGTCACTAGAGGACAGTTCTTCCTTGCTGATAGTGATGTACTGCAGATCTCTCCGCTCAATAGTCCGAGGCTGCTGTTGGGGTTGCAGCTCTCGAATGACGGTTTCTTGAGGCCTCTGCAAGGTTGAAGGTTTTTCTGATTTCACTTGTTGAAGGGAAACAGGAGGAACCACCGGCTGAGCAGGAATTAGTGGCTGAGAACGCATTTGGCCCAGTTTTCTCTCCTGCTCACGACGTTTCCTTTCTCGTTCTTCTTCCAAACGTGCCTTTTCCTTTTCATACCACCTCTGATGCTCTTCTCTTTTTTTACGCTCAGCAGCAGCTACCTGAGAGGATGCTTGTGCTCCTATCTGATTTGGAGGAGGAGGGGGAGGCAGAGGCAAATCCATTTGTAGTTCATCAAATTCAGCTGCATAATGCACTGGAGGAGGCGGTGGTGGAGGGGGAAGATCTGTTCTGATGGGCTGGGAAATGGCCACTGGAGTCGGCTGGCTGGTGGCTGGAGTTTTCCAACGGCCAGGTCCACTTTTAGTTAAACAAGAACCAGGAGAGACTGGTTTGGCTAAATGGTTCAGGTGTTCTTGGCTAGATGTGCTAGAATCCACAGATGAATTCATCCACTGATCGCTGTCTGACTTCCGATCGATGTACTCTACATCCTTCCGAATAACAACTTCCAAACGACTCTTCTCTGGCTGGAAAACTTTATCTCGCAGTTCTTCCTGGGAACGAGCTACACGCTGGAAAAAAATTAAACAAGGCATGTATTTCATATTCCATCTATATTAGAACATATTTGAAAATGGCTCACAAACCACATTCTTATTACTGAAGGTAATTACTTGTAGTGAATTTCAGCATTTTCATGCTCAGTAAGTATCCCAAAACCAACAATAAAATGTTCTTCGCAGTCTTTTTAACTCATTCAAGTGATAGAAGATGTAGCAACCTCTGAAATGCCTGGAAACCCGGACTGCGAGGAAGGATGAACACAGGATCGAGTTTAAGCTGAAAATCCCCACAGCTCACACAATTTCTCAGGACTATAACTAACACCCCCTCCCCCATGTATGAGGATGGGAGTCCTGGCAGCTCGGAACAGTAGCTCCGGCTTTACCAGCTCTGCTGTTTGGGCTTCAGCTGGCTTCACTGAGCATTTCTGATATTGGGAAGGCAAACAGAAAGGCTGCTGAGGGAGAGACAGGGGAGCATCTGCCCATTCTCCTCCGTTAACAGGCAAGATGACCCTCAGGAAGCTCTGGTTACTGCAAAGCCATTCATGCGTATGGCATCTACGCAGTTGGGTCTAGTTCTACCTACTCTTGGGGCATGGTCTGCACTTTTTGTTGCTTTTTTAGTGCGTCAAACACCAAGTCTTTTTTTTTTTTTTTTAAATATAATCTCAGGGTCTCACTGTACTACCACCTCAAAAGGAATACTGGATCAAAAATCAGGCTTATCAAATCCGTTAATGGTTTTCTTGAAGCAAATGCTCATACTTTGAATGTTAGGCATTACTAAGCACTGAAAAATAACGTACCAATTATCAACAACTGAGAGAAGACTAACAAAGCAAACTCCTTTTTCCTCCATCAATAACCTCAAGCATGACCTCTAAAGAATGCCTCCTTTGAGATGAACAAGTGTATTTTTCATGCTCTATTAGTCCAGCAGAGCTGAACACACAGCTATTTGTGTTAGGTTTGCTGTGAGGATACACCTAGCCAAACAGTTTGCTAATCCCTGCAGAACAGAAAACAGGCATTTCATTTCACATCAGTCAGTTCCTTGTGGCAGCTTCTGCTTTTTATTTTTTTAAACAGGCCTAATTCTTGCTGTAAAGATGAAAAGGGTATTTTTATAATCTTTTTTTAAAGTCTGTTTTTCTCTAATTTTCAACTTAAAGGAACTATTGTATGGCAGGAAAAAATCATGTACACTTTCAATGCTTATATGGAGCTAAAGCTTCTAGCCATTTGCTTTATGAAAATGCTCTCAAGCACTGCATTCAGCCACAAGACCAAATTCAGCGTCTGTCAACAGCTTTAACAGATGGGGTTCATCTCACCAGTTTTAACCACCTCATCTAAGCTACTCACTTAAGCTTGTCTTAAGCAGGGGAGAGATGCATGTCCACACAGCTGTTCATCCCATTAAGACAAATGGGTAGGAACCATTCTCAGGAGGTACTAGCTTCCCCCTGTCCCATCACTGGCAGAAATGCCTAGACATTAACTATGCAGCTAAGATTAGGTGATATGAAATCACAAAACATGAAGGAGTTAAGCATGGAAATTCATCAAAGTATTTCCATAGCTATTCGCCACAGTTATTTAACTTGCAGCATTCTCCATCAAAATTAACATCCTACTTTGGATGTAACATCTATTTTCGTAACGGCTGAAATAATTAGGATTTTATATCTATTGATTCTATGATACATAATAAAAAAAAAAGAAAAAAAGAATAAGAGCACTAAGCTTTTGTTCAGTTGACTTTTTACTGAATTCACTTGCCAAAACACGTGTGAGGAATCAACAATCAATCCTTACTTTGTTTCTGTGACACAATCTCAAGACAATTTACATGACTCTGCTTCTCCAAACGTAAAACATACTGAGCCTGGTGTAAGGCTCTGCTTTTATCACAAATGAAGAAATAGGGAGGAAAAAAGTTTGCCCTACATTTTTAAGTCTCTGGCGGATTAGAGAAAAAGATGATCCAGTGTCTGGATTTAGTAGATCTGGATTTAATTTCCCATGTGGATTTGAGTTAAGTCCTCATTTACAAAGAGCAGAACAACATTATTTTTTGAATTTATAAAGGTACAGTGGGGGCAAATGCATTTCAGGTCAAGAAGCATCTGCACTTTGATAATAGATGCAACTTGAATTTATTTTTTAACTGAGAGTGAGGAATGTGTTTCAGTGAAGACCCTGGATAGATCTCAAAGAACCAGTTTATTTCTTTTCTAATACCTCACTTTGTCACTTAAACCATGCACCCCGCAGGCAAAGAGATTTTTCCACATAAACCTTCTTGGAAGAATGAAAGATTTATTTTGCTTTTCAGAAAACCACAAAGCATTTTACAAGACAAACCCTACTACAGTCTACACCCCATTACCTCTAACACGGGATTAAAACATCCCAGATAAGAAGGTCTGCAGAACATGTAACATAAATTCTATGGGGGGGAGAGAGGGGAAAGAGGAGGGTTTCTGAACCTAAGCCAGTCTTCGCAAAAGTACAACTGTTGTTCTCCCCCACTCCTCTGTGTGGTAGTTTGTCAGAGATTACAGAGAGTTTAGTGTTCTGCAAAAATGTCTCCAGCAGCCTGGGACTGGAAAGCAAGCATTTTGTTTCCGCTTTTCTCTTATACTGAAAGAAGTTACTTCTCACCTGCATTGTAGTACTGATCGAATGATTACTTTCTGCCTGGACCTGTGGTTTTTCTTCATAATTTGGCCACTGACTCTGAGCTGGACCCATTCGATCCTGGGACTTTGAAGCTGGGAATGTGAAATATTCCCTAGTGTATGTCTGTGTTGGGATGGGATAAGCTTCCGGTCGTGGTGGTGGAGTCTGTTCCTGAGAAAGGTAGAAAGAAAGGTAGAATTTTCTAATCACACAGTATGGAATATTATTCTAAACATGCATTTTCCAAATGTTTTTTCTTTTGGCTCATAAAAGCATTATTCATCTGAAGCAGGAGATAAAGAGGTTGTCTAGATCAAATATACTTGTGGTTATGAGTCATGTTTTTATGATCTGAAAACAAGTACAGAATGTTGTACAAACCTAAGAAATCACAAGAACAACTTCATGAACAAAATCTAACAAAATCAAAACTGTCTCAATCTTTCATAAGAAAGCCCCCACCCAGTCACCAGCACCAGCATTATGTTCAAATAGTTAAGTTAGACACTGATTTGACTCAAGCACACTGACGCTATTGATAGCCAAGGAAAGTTTAATGGCCAACATTTTGCTTGCCACTTCTGACCTCTGTACAAAGATTTCCAGTGGAGACTGAGGTTATTTTGGTGGTAGTTCCAGATGCATAAGCATTCTTTCCCCCGGGGCTTGGAGGCTGATCTGTTGGAAAGTTAAAGGAAGCATTTACATGACTTAATGATGATTTACATAACTTAATAAAATAATATTATTCACAAAATAACTACGATTTTTCCTCTGAATGGTTTTAACAAGAGGTTTGCTGCAAATGTTACTATTACATTGGCATCTTAATCCATTTTTAAAAACAATCACCCTTTTTCAATTCAACAGCCTCTAAAACTAGTGGAGGCGGCATCTACCCCTTGAAGAAGCATAACCTTACTTACTTGCTACATTGGGACTGGAGCGATGATCGGCTCTGTTCTTCATTAATCTATCATCCCCTGGCAGCTTCTTTGGTTCACTGTACTCTGTCCACGGCAGCTGAGGACTCTCAGGTGACCCATTTTGAGTGGAGTTGTTGTACAGCTCAAAACCTTCACTCTTTGGTCGGGGTTTACCTGAGCCACGGCGGTCAGAAACTGTAATAGTTGGATATGTATTTTCCCCCTTTCACTTATATTAACTGCTGTCTAGAATAATTCTTTTTCAAACCAGAGCTGTCTTGTATTTGTAATTAAGAATGAGTTCCCAGTAAAGCAAATGCTAGATTTTAAAATCTTGACTTCTTCAGATACACAGTCCCACTCTTGTATGGACTATATGGGATTCCTTCAACTTGCGTGCTTCAGAAGAGCTTTTGAAAAGGTACAATATTTGGAAAAGCTGAATGTGCTTTACTGGAAAGTCTCTTGCTGACTCTCAGAGGCATATGGCATCTGGGATGGTGCTGTAAACTGTGATAATAGGGATTTATTCTTTTAACACATTCTTTTCTATACCATAGTACTACCCCATATGTAGAAAACACCTTCCTTTATAAAATTATGTCCTTTACAACATTATTTTACGTAAGACTTGAATATGTCTTCTGTTAGAACATTTAAGTAGGATGAGAAAATATAACATTGGAGAAACACCTGAGAACTTATTATCAGGCACAGAACTTAGGAAGGTATGTTTTAGTATTTCTACTTAAAAAAGAATTCAATGGCAAAACATGTTCCACGGGCTTCTGTTTCTATTTCTCTCTTAGTAATTATACTGCATTCTGTGGTTACAAGGAAGTCATATTCCAAGAGGAGGAGTGAAGCTTCCATGAAAGGAATTAAAAAAGCCAGTGAAGTTTAATGCCTTTGTATTCACTATATTCCATTTTTAAAATAAAAATTATTTCAAACCAGAACTGTGTTTAAATGCATAATTTCTAAAAGGTACATATGCAAAGCCTTTATTCGTGATGAGACTAGCATCATTTCAAATAATATTGAAAAAAAACCCAGATGAACTTTTGATAAAAAAGGAAATGCTTCTTTTCTGTGCAGTGACATTTCTTTTCTTATTTAATATTTTGCTAATATTTGGCAAGTTACTGTGAGTTATCCTATCTTCTGTGTTCTAAGACTTATAAAGCAGCTACTGACATAAATAATATTAGCATTTTTACCTCTTTGCATCATTGGGGATGGCTGATTAAGCAGAGTTGCAAGACCATGGTAAATTGCTCCTTGTTTTGCTACTTCTAGTGTTACTACAGAACCTGTCCTAGTCATAAGTTCTGCTGCCCTGCAATAAAAGCCAAAGCAAATAAAACAAAATAAAATTAGGCACCGCATTATGTAGTTGTTCTTACTATCAGTTTGAATGTGATTACTCACATTTATTCTAATAATCTTTTGTTTGACAGAACACACTTTTCCTGGTTAATATTTAAAATCACTTTGAAAAAAATTAGAAGATATGCTAATTAAACAGACAACACCCACAGGCAAGTACTATGCCCAATTTCTGCAATTAAGGTCAGAAGCCAAAATATTTAAAATCAGAGCTAAATAACGTTTGCTAAAAACTAAAGCCCAAACATGTAATACATCTCTTCTAGATAGATAATTCCTATCAGATACGGGAAATACTTCACGAAGTAGCAGTTATAAAAATCCAAGACAAAGCCTAACATTAAAAAATAAAAACAAAAACCAAAACCAAACACAAACAAAAAACAAAACAACAGCTCTTTACAGTAAATTATTTCTCTGGAATTTTCTTCAGCCAAGGAAAGCATTCCGTACCTTTCCTGGGACAGGCCCACCAAACTTCGACCATCCACACTGAGCAACTGATCCCCTGCAGCCAGACGACCATCCTAAATACATATTCAAGGGAGAAGAATATTCATACACCAATGCTAACATGGTCTAAATTAAAACAATTGTTTACACATACTAGTAAACAAAGGATTCAGAAGCATTTCCAAAGCATCTTTCTACCTTTGAACTTCTGATTTTAAGAATGTTACTAACCACGTCTGCAGCACCTCCCTTCACAACAGACTTGACATATATTCCAAGTTTGTCTTGACCAGCACCCTACAGAGAAAGAGGCATTAATACATTACATTCGTATTTGATCTCTTAAGCATTCCACAAGTGTTAATCAGAATTTTACATGGCTAGGTAAACCTCTAAGTTCTCACTGCTTTTATATATCTCCAAACTGGAAAAAAACAATTATACAGAAGAGTTATTCATTTAAAGTCAAAAGAAAATTTTAATGTTGCACCTATTTAACCTGCAAGCATTGTTAGAAGAATATTTGGTCTTAATGCAAGCTTGAATAAGAAAATACATTAACTAAATTTTACATTTCAGAAGTCTGTTCTAATCCCCTTCCAATAAGAAATACTTATTTGCACTTTTACACAATTATTTTTATACCTCTATGTATTATGTTCCAAAAGACTGCAGTTTCCCTTGCTAATAACCAAATGAAACAAGGTAAATTGCAGATTACAATTAAAAGAATTAGAAATGCTTTTTAGGTTGATTGTAAAAGGACTGTAGAGGAGCTAAAGTAAAGGAACAAACAGTGCTGCTAGCTTTACAATAAACAGAAACTATATTTACTAAGTCTTCTGGAGTTGACAGAGCAGATATTTAAGTCTACTGCAAAACCATGCAATTTTGTTCATAAAACATCTGCCACAAAGTATTATGCTAAACTTGGAAAGAACTGTTAACAGTGAACTTACTGCGAGGCAACCAACACATTCAAGACAAGAGAACATAAGCATCTATTCAAGCCATGCTGTTGCGTCATCCACATGCTCCAGTTTGCGAGACACCACACAGATCAGTCTAAATGTTAGTACCACAAACCTTTAAATTGTCACTTACAATGTAAGACAATGACTTGTGATTTCATTATCTGCTATAGCAAACAGTGCCATTTTACTCTGCAAGTTGCTTGGAAGAAGACTGCCATGTTTTCAACAGAGCAGTTTTTAACGTAATGTTGTTTTCTAAAATAACCCCCCGAGTTGCTTTGATATTGAATATGCAACTTCCTCCTCCTTTCCCCACCCAGCTTTCTCAACTCTTTTCTTTTGGCATCAATTGCTCTCACTGTTGCAATAAAGTAAACTAAAAATCAAATTATTCAAAAGCTAATGTTGCACATGGTTTTCTAAGCAAGTGAAAGACCTACTTTTATTGATTAAATCTTGAGTTAATCCCAAAAATTTGCTCAAAAGCCACAGAAAAGGAGTTCCTTCGAGTCCCATGCTTCCAGATTAACATTGGGCATGTCCAAATTTTTCATAATAATTGCTTAAGCCATACTTACAGGAATAAAGGGGAAAAAATTTGCAATAAATAAGTGAAGTAAGGACACTTGCTTTGTATGGAAAGACTATAAAGGAAATTTAAAAAAAAAATAACTTTTTTGTTTTTAAAGGGCTCTAAACAACAAGGTCACTGTAGAATATTTTTAGCTTTATACCAGAAAAATTGGTTAAAGCTATGAAAAACACAAGTCAGAATACAGCTAGATAAATATACTGAAAAAATGAAATCATGCTTCAAAAATCTTTTCTCCAAGCAACCAAGAAGCATGGGGAGGGATGATCTGGTTGCCAGAATACCTACACTTCCAAGACAGACATGGCAAAGTTGTAAAGCCAAGGAATGCTTCGTGACTTTAGGGTGACATGGGCTAAGAAGGAACTTGTCCTTGTATATGAATAACTGGGTCAGCAACGGATAGGAAGTTTTCACAAGGAATGGAAGTTTTCAGAGAAGCCCTAAATGAATGTGCTGTTCACCATGCTCATAACCGTTCCAGAAAGAGGGCGAACAATAATGTAACTGAATTTACCATCTAGAAAATTTATCAAGTGAAAACCAAGAGTTGGAGAAGGATCACATGATGCAGAACACTGGAGCAATAATGGGGAGAAAATGTACTTCACTGGTTCAAACATGAAGTAATGCTCCAACCTTGTAAGGGACCAGTCCCCACCAGGGCCCTGTCAGCAGAACCAGTTACCACCTCCCCTTGCTGGGGACCAAAAATTGAATGACTGGTTTTATATGCTCCTTCCTCTGCCTCCAACAACTAAATATACCTAGAGGCAAGCCCCTTAGTTCCAAAAGGCAAGACAGTCAACAGCAACTCACCCACCCACCCTTGTAGTTATAACCTCATGCATCACATAGTTATACATAACTGGAGCAACCAAACAGCTGCTTTTCTTAGTGGCCAGACAGACCAAGACTTAACCAGAAGCCTCTGAAGCCACCTGGGATGGACACCGCTTTTAGCCAGTCCTAACTACAAAAGATGCTAGCTTGATTATGATTGTTAGTACGCAGTAAATGAAGTTGAAACCTTCTGTTTAAGCCCATGATACGTGCGCTGTTTTGCTGATGGTGATGAGAGAACCATTTGCAATTGCACAAATACCCATATAATAATTTCTGAACTGGCTTTAGCTCCTTGAGAAAGATCTTTTCAAAGCTATCTACACGTATCAGCTCAAATATCTGGAAGCCAATAGAACTAACAGAAAAGAACAAACAAACCAGAAACCATCATGGTCACTAAACATTTAAAAGGTTCACATTCAGAAAACTTTGTAATTCTGATTACTCCATTATAAAATGACACCAGCAGAACCACGAGGCTCAGAGGATAACAAAGATGATGAGAAACACGGAATAGCTTTCTTGAGAGAACCAACTAAATAGACATGGACTCCTCAGCTTTGCAACAATCAAAGAAGTGAACGTCTATGGTATTATGAGTGGCATAAATCGGATTATCATCTTTCTAATCAGCCAACAAAGAAACCTTTCTTACTTGTGCTATCATAGCTAACATGTTTTAAAAAGTAAAAACCAAAACCAAACAAAACATAACAAGAAGAAGGAAACCCACCCAAAACGTTTTTCATAGGATTTTATAATTAAATTGGGAAACTGCCAGGAACAAGAGTGCTGCAGATACTGAAGTGTAAGCATACACAAAATAGATCACAGATTCATGGTGCTATAGCCCTTCAAAGGCTTTCAGGAAACAAAAACACCAAAAAGAAAAAAAAAACCCATACAGATACAATGCACTCTGAAAGAAATTCTGAAACTACAGAAAGCCAGAAACCAGGAGGAACCATCTTACACTTTCTGTTATGTTCTTTGGCTAAATACCCCACAGCTGGAGGATAACAGCTCAGATGGATTTTTTGCCTTAATTGTTCCTGTACTCTAAAGCCTTATAATAATTCTTCATTACAGTTTGAAGGAGCTGACATTTTATTCCTTGCTCCTTCTTCTTTGATGTTTCTTACAAAGCTTATACAGTTTGCCAATCCCTTTCCTGTTTTTTAAGAGATGTTACAAGCAGATGTGTTAGCTCCAAGTCATCTCACTTAACACAAACCCAATGAATTTTGAAAGCATAAAAAATGATGTAAAAATAAATCTCTATGGATTATGTAAAAAGTCTATCAGCTACCACATCTACTCACATATTATTAGCACAAATGAGTTCCTTCTCTGCCTAATTCATGTGCCATTTAACGTGTTTCTATCAACATGCCAGTGCTCTCACTTACACTTGGGAAAACTTCTCACTAAGCATCCTCAAAGTTAACTCATCATCTTCCTTCAACTTTTACCCTAAGCTTCATAATCATTTGAATCCAAATTCTTAGTTTCTATTGAAACAGAAGAGACTGCATTAGAAGGAAATATACAGTAAATAAGGACACAACAAGCATGTTAATACGTAGTTAAACATGAATACTAATCTCCAAAGGAAGCAAAATTCTCATACAAACCACATGGATTTTTCTCCTATCATGTACTGACATTATAATAAAACAAGTTTCTTTGTAAACTGCTTATTAACCTTTTGTTTTTTTCAAAGGAACATGAAGATCAACATAACTAAAACTTTCCCCCTACAAACAAGACAGAGCAATGACATGTGTATCAGTAACAGTAACATGGTAAACATTCTTTTCACTCACTTTATTTTCTCCCATTCTGAATACTAAAAGGAAGTGTATCTGTAAAGCCATTAGTCCAAACAGAAGAATGCAAATGTAGACAAGTTAGATGATTGTGGAAAGCAAGAATGTAGGACGTATGAAAAGATGGTTTATTCCCTGCCCCAATTAACATACTGGAACCTACAGCACATTTTCTCATATTCACAAAGCCAAATACAGAACATCCAAAACCATTTGCCCCTTTTAAGCCTGCTACAACTCTCTGCTTGACTACAAGATTTTTATGATGTTAAATAAGCCAATTTAGCTTTTCAGACAGCCCAACAAGAAGCAAGTCACTTTCCACCACATCCGGTTATCATCTGGGCAACACATCAGTGTACATACTTGTTTTACAATTAGAGTTATTTTGCAAGCCCCTCCTTGCTCTAACAGGATTGTGTTCAAAATACTGCATTTGCTTAAAAAATTACTGTAGGAGAAGTAGCATTAAGAAAAAAAAATTACAGCTACTTCTATGGAGTAAATCAGACCAATGAAGACAAGAAGGTGATAAACTACAGTGATCTGAAAAAAAGAAACAATTACTCCTACATCAGAAGTATGTAAAATTGAGGATGCACAAGACTACAGTAGTGATGAATTATGAAAAATGACAGAAGGAAGTATTTAAGGAGAACATATCTTATTGCTATGTCACAAGTTTTATAACTCAAGACTTCCTTGTCAGTAACAAACAGAGGAAACTTTGGCTCACATACATTATATTGGCCATAAAATCAGAACATGCCATATAGCACAACTGTAGATCAAGGAGCAGTCTGAATAACAGGAACATCAGATATAGTCTTCCTAATGGCAGCATCACAGCTGGCCCGCAAGCTGGTGACTCAATCACCATGGAAGAATTAAGAGCAGGCAGAAGAAATCCCGCCTGCGCCTCCTTCCCATTTGGTATTTGCCAGGACAAGCAGCTGTAACTGCGTGGTGGAAACAACAGGCAGATCCTTCCAGCGAGCGTCAACACACTGCTGGGTTCCCAGGTAAGCCACCAACCCATACCACATGAGGACCTGTCACCAGGTGATGGGCTGGAGGTGCTGAGACACCATGCAGCCCCACCAGGACCCC
>NW_009917919.1:79217-83903 GCF_000696875.1 Nestor notabilis | reverse complement strand
AGGAATGATGGTCTGTCTGTTGATGAGGTGATAACCTCCGAACAATTAAGCTACTCCCATCCTCAAACATCATACTACTCAAACATTGTACTCCACAACTAGCTTAGGTGGATCATGGACTAGATGTACTTTCTGTGAGGTTAGTCATATTCCTATAATTTTAGATCTGTAGGATTACCTAATTATTTTGATACCTGTAATTAGAATTAAAACTATTACAAAAACACTTTTCCAGTTGTTAGGAATGACAGCAAGATCGTAGTATTAAGTAATTAAGGAAAAACTATGCCTCTGCAAAATATATCTGCAGGTACGGCACCTACCCAAACTGGTAATGGTCCTGGCAGTTACCAGGCAAGTCTTGTCATTACTTGTTCTAAACCATCACTTGCCCATACCTGCTTAGCTTCCCATAGTTTGTTTATCACTGCAGTAAAACTGGAGCAAGGAACAGCTTCCAATAAAGACTGGCAGAATCATGTGTGATCAAAGAAAGGAATACACTTCAGTAACATTTTTTTTATAAATATGTTACACGTATCAAAAAGTACTTTTATTTACATAAAATGCAAGAAAGTTCCTAATGACCTTTCAGTACCAAAGATTTGTCTTAAATACATGAACATTTAAATGGTTTCATGCTTCACATAAATAGCAACAACAGCAGTCTGAAAGCGAAGGTACCTTCACTTTCCAGTTATAGTTTGACTGAATCCACAAGAAAGTGTCAGAGTTACCAACCTGCTCCAAGTAATATTCCAATTTAAGTAGCTTCAGATGCCAAGATTACACGTGAGAACACTCCAAATGGTTCACATAAACCATCAGAGATTTTTTAAAAATAATTATTTTCAAGACTTTCTTGGATTTTGCCTAATTATGCAAACATTTTAAAATATTTCATTTTAATAATGTAGATATCACATATGCATCTATGTATATCCATACACAAATACAACTTGTTGAATTATTAGGATCTGGTATCTCATTTCAAGGATGACACTGTTTACCCAAGTCATTCATAGAATGGTTTGGGTTGGAAGAGACCTTAAAGCTCATCCATTTCCAACCCCCTGCCATTGGCAGGGACACCTTCCACTAGAGCAGGTTGCTCCAAGCCCCATCCAACCTGGCCTTGAACACTGCCAGGGATGGGGCAGCCACAAGTTCCTTGGGCAGCCTGTGCCAGCGCCTCATCACTCTTTTCTGTTACGCTTCTGTTGTACTTCATAAAAACTAAACAGTTCAAAAGCAGAATAAATCCCCCCTGCAACTAAAACATCTTCAAAAACATGAGGACAGAAATGTAGCTATCAAGCCTGATACTAGCCATAAGGCCTGAAATCTTTTATCTGCCTACGCTCAGAGTAGAATTCACTGATTTTTATCAAGGCTAATTCTCAGATCCCAGATTCTTAAGTTGACACAGAAGATCTCTACGTTTTTCTAAACATCCTTAAAGGCAAGTTTAAGCAACAGAATCAAGTCTCAGTCTGACCACCCTGGCAAGTAATTAGTCTAGAAGCATTTAAATAACCCAAGCTTGTAAGCATTTTAAAGAATATCAGTTTACTAAACTATGGAGTCAGTTCACAAATGTACTCTCCAGGAGGCAAACCCGAAAGGTTTATGATCACCCAAACACTCACATTCCCTGAAGCTGCATGCATTTTTTTAGGTTGTATCTGGGTGAGTACATTATTTACCTACTGCATGTACTCAACGTATTACATCTACGACTCATTAAGCTACTTGCTGTCAGCCCAGAGAAATGTGAAAGGACAACTTTGCAGCCACTGGTCCCACCTCCAGTGAAGCCAAACTTCTCTGGACTTGCAGATCAGAAAAAACCCCACATTTTGTCAGGGAAAGCAAAGGACTTGCCTGTCTGCAGACCAATGCAGAGACTGTGGAAATCAGTTATCGGTAGACAAAATACTTCCTAGCATGCCCTATATAATTTCCAAATATAAATGAGGTGAACCAGCCTGGTTCTGTTAGTTGTGGCTACAGCTGCTCTGAGTCACGTCGTACCCTGACTTTAAAAGAATTTAAAAGTGACCCATGCTCCACATACGTAAACTTCAGCTTCCCCCTCTCAAATCTTCCTCCATGGTGGCAGGGAAAAACAGAACATTTTTGGAGGTGGAGAAAGTACAGTCACTAGTGGGCAAAACACCTCCAATTAAACAAAACAGGCAGCGGAGATTTAAACTTTGTTGACAATCAACATCATTCACAGGTAAAGAAACATTTAACATCTTACGACAAATTCCATTGCAGCTTTAAGTTGCATTGGGTGGGAAAACAGATGAAAAACAAGCACCTCACTATTTGGAGGAAAAAAAGCTAGATTGCAAGCAGTACACTATCACAGCACTGAAGCATGTGACAACTCAAACTTTACATTCAGTGTATCCAGAAGCTCTATTTATAAATAGTCTCAAAAGCAGTAAAGAGAAAGGACTGAAAAGTTTTGTTCTTCTCTTTAAAGGAATACGGTTTACCTGTTACTTTTTTTTTTTTAATAGAAGAATGTTTGCAATCAAACTTGACCTGCACAGAAAGCGAGCAAGTTAGCGTACTACCTATCTTACTAAAGCATGCTTCTCTCCCAGGAGATAAAGACCGAAGAACCCAGGATGTTCTGTAATGGGCTCCCTGAAATAGCACTGATTTTTGGTTTTCATTTGCTGGGTTATTTTATCAAATTATGGTATTCAAAAACCTTAATAAGGCAATTAACATGGACAGCAGGCATTCTGACAGAAAATAGCTGTAGCTGTGTGCTGAACAGAAATACATATACACAATTTCTCTCACACTCTGGAAATTGGGTGCGTCTCGAAGACATCTCCTTTTACAAAAACGAAAGCAACTAAACAAACTAGCTAAAGCAACTGGCCTGAAGTCTCATTCTGAGACTGGAATCAAGTTTGCAAGAGTTCCTACCTAACTGTACTTTCCTCTTGCTCTCATGAAATGGGAAAAGGGAAAATGCTTCATATACAACATTCGTGAAAGACTAAGCAAGTTTTATTCATTAATCTTTCTTAACCTCTCTGAAAAGGAAGCCTCTCAATATAAATGCTGCAACTTCAGATTCATACGATACTCTACGAACACATAAAAGCGTTCTTCATTTTTAACAAAAGAAACTAAATACACAAGCCTGTTTGATTTCTCTCTTGTTTTAAAGGAAAAAACCTGTTTTTAAGCTCAAGGAAAATACACTGCTTGAGCTCTACTTCCCCAAACAAGGGTTAACTTTTCAACGCACATTTTCTATAAGTACTCTACGAGCAGTGACACACTAAGGGCTATTCAGAGTTACATATGAATCTACAAGCTGTATCGCAGATTCTGTGATGCTCTTCCCTGCTAAGGTAACTCTGAACTAACGCCTCAGTTTGATCAGGTCTGTGGATAGGGCTTTACAGGCAAGACATACCAGGTAATCTATTCCGGGACATAAACCACCCTGTATCTCCGCACTTCTTTGAAGAAATGGTGCTTGCCACTATAGCCACGGATGACTCAACCAAACACCCCCTTTCCCCAGCACAATCTTCCTCATAACCCTGCTTTCCAGTTTCACATGGATACAACTTAATCCAGTATCAGTGCATGCACTGCCACGTACTACCAAGCACTCAAATTTCTACTCAGCTGAGAGTATTATTCATACAGGTAGAAGTCCACACAGAAACTGTTCACTTCGGAAAGCCTCCTACATCAATAAAAACTTGAAAATTAAAACGCTGTATTAACATGTACCTAAACAGAATTTTGGAAGTTATCTGAAAGCCAGAATTGAATGAAGTCTGGTAGAAAAATTCTAGCTAAAGCATATGTGCACTGTAACTTTTTCAGGCTTGCTAGCTCGTCCTGTATACAGAAGGTGTTAGTGCAAGGAGAAACTGGCACTTGAATTTCAAATCCCACTCTATTTTGGAAGGTATTAAGTAAAAGGGTCTGGGTCACCCATCTGCAGTATGAATCTAAACATAAGCAAATGAGAAAGACAAAAATACTCTACTTGAGCAGAGATGCAGTCTCACAGCTAGTGAGAAGAATCATGCTGTGCTGGCATAAGCTTTAGTTTTTACACAGCATATGAAAGCATTGGTGAAGTTATATAGTACATCTACAGGGTGCCAAAATTGAACCAAAAACCCCGCCGGAAGTTATGAATCAACAAGAAACAGGCAAGTTGCTAACACACAGTTATTTATTTGTTCACAGTGAAGACTAAACTGGCAACTTACACACCATCTTGCTCCAGCGAGACTGAGAAATCTGTGTTCAAAATGACAAATACTGTATTTTTACTTTAAGTTCTGCCTAAGAAGCCTGTTAAGGCAACATCAGTAGTTGAGACTGCTGACGTGAATTAGTATCAAAGATTAAAAACAAAACAACTTCTAAATCTTACTCAAACATTTCAACTAACTCATGCTAGAAGGAAAGGGCAAAAGTTTTCCTTAAATACTTAGAAAGCACAGACACAAGAAGACTTCAGACACCAACGTGCCTGAATCTTAAGAAATCTTAAAGCTGGGAATACAAGTAAGGAGCTAACAAACAGTTTAAAAAAATAAATATTCCCATCAACTGTTTATATTTGCAGGCGTAGAGTAAAGAGAATCAAATTTGTATATTATGTTACCAGTGTTATCATCGGGG
>NW_009917919.1:62614-79186 GCF_000696875.1 Nestor notabilis | reverse complement strand
GTTGTGCGGGGGGGGGGGGGGGGAGATTTCTAAATGAATGTTTAAGCCTGTTCCTTCTACACAGATCTCCTACTTTCAGAAAAATTTCACATCCAAATTGATATTCCCGGTAGTCTGAAACCCTCCCTAAATTTAACACCTTAAATTGACTGTTAAATATAAAGTGACGAGCAACAGTTTAGAAAACAGAGTAACTCAGAATGATTTATTAAACCTTAAGAACAAACAAGGTTGCCAAATAAGAAAAATTTATAAAGATGCCACATACTTGCTTTTAGAAAAGCCCCTTCCCCAGAATATTTACTGATGAACTGCCACAATGTTGGAAATGCTTTTATTAAAAAAGAAACACCTCATCACCATCTCACCCTACTTTAGCAAGCGCTCTGAAAATATTTAATCTGACCAGCTGTTAAGCCCCTCTACAAAATACACTGATTTATATGCCAGTAGGAGCATATACATCTGTATTTTAAAGTGCTTGTATATATTTTAAGATAACTTTTTCTGTTATAGAAGATAACTAAGCAAGAAGTTGAAACGTGTCTTACTTTAAAGAACTAAATCATAGCATACTAATGAATATAACGAGCATGCAAAGATTAATCAACAAAACCTTCTCTGTCATTCCTGCAGAACACGGGGATCCCTTCTTTGGTGCAGTAGCAATCTAAACTGAATTTAAATGCCTGTACTCTGGGAATGTGTTGAGCATAAGATATCCTAACTGCCATGTATCTACATGTTCTGGTCTTTCAGAAGGGTCTACGGAGTATTAAAAATCTTACATATGTACTGTTTGGGGATTCATTTTCAATTATTCTAAGATTTTATAAGGGGAAATCAGACTTTTAGAGGAACCTGGATTAAAGCCAACTAAATATGACAAGTAAACAGATCACGGGTCATGCTATTCATGCTCTGCCACAGTAAAACAGTAGTTATCACACCTGAAACTTTAAATATTAATAGACACTTCCACAAACGTGGGAAGCGCACATGAAGAACGAGCTAAAAAAATTAGTTTTTTCTTTCTAGATTTTAGAAAGTTAGCTACTAACATCTGACTATATTTAACTGCATGCTGTATTACATCGTTGCTACACGAACAAATAACTACTGGCAGGTTTAAACAAGCAAGAGAGCAGGAAAAAGTACAGGGAGAGTATTTAAAACTTCAGAGAAAGTCCCAACAGAAACCTGAACAGACTTACCATGGATTCTGTTCTTCCAACAACAGAAAACCACATTTTGATCTCCGGGACTACAGATCCTTGAAAGAAAAAAAACAATTCTCCACTTCTCTTCCAGCCCTCAACAGCAACCACCGCTCTAGTCTGCTTGATTTTCCAAGATACCCATCAAGATAACTCAGAGCTGGATGCTATGACACAGGGTAGCGTTTATCAACACCAGCTATAACCAATACAATATTCAGGCTCTTACGTAATCACTTATGCTGTTTCTGACTTCCATTTACTTTAGAGGCTTTATTAAACTTTGAAAACTGCTAGGGGGGGGAAAAAAAGGAAAAAAAAAAAGAAAAACAAAAAGGGAGCCCTTTTGTACAAAAGACAAAAACCCCTCCAAATTAAACAGGAAGTAATGTGCTGGCCCACAGATGGCTAAGAAGTCACATGCGAAAGCCCCCAAAAAGCGATATATTTTTAAAGTAAACTGCATGCACATACTGCTTCCAAATCATCTGGATTTCATAAAAAGTTAACCACAATGTGGTTGGGAGTCTGGCAGCTTTTAACATCAAAATATCTTTCAGGGTTACAGCAACCAAAGTCTGCACACGACCTCAAAAAGCAATCCTGTTCCCAATGCCCGACCACTCCTACCAACTACATTTCCATATATACCTATTACAAAAACTACAGCTAATAAAGCTGTGGGAGTATTACTCTAAGAAAACATGCAACACCTACAAAAGGACAGAACAACAAGTTACCTTTCTGGATCACATCTGAAGCTATACAATTTAACTTCAAATAAAAATCTGTGCAAAGTATTCAGTTTAAGAAATGCTATTAGGTATTTTCCCAATTTAAAAAAAACTAACCAACCCCCAAACACACACAACAATGTTTACAGTGCTCTGGCAGCTAACAGTTGTTTCATAACTAAACTTGTTTTCTCTGGTACGTACGCATATAGCATACATGCTTACTACATGGTTGCTCAAAGGGGCTGTCCTGCCTCAGAAACGCCCTCACAGCAAAGTAAGGTGAATGCACAGCATTTCTGCTCTCCAGCACTCCTGTCAGGCCTTTAAAACTTCTATTTCACAGCTATTCATATTTTATTTAATGAGAAGTAACACACCTAAATATTTCACCTGTCATTAGGTAGAAAGAGGATCAAATACAAGTTTCCCCAGGGATCTAGCACTTTCATATGCTCCTTGACTCATCTCCTTTGGTTTTGTTTTGTTCTCACATTAACGTCAATGTGGTTGCAATCACCTAGTATCACAAACTGAAACCACCTATCGTAAAAACAAGCAGGTGCACAACATTTCAGTGCAAGTTGCATCACTTCTCTGCTTGTATAATCGTGGCTTCAACTCCAATCATCTTTTGCAACTGCAGCAGGGAAGGTGTGACTATCACTTGGTAACTAAACATATTTGGTGTATAAGGACTATGTAAAGTGCGGTATCTAATTTTCCCGTTAAAAACAGACGTTACTGATCTACAAAACCCAGCAAACTAATAAAAATTCAAATAATTACTAAATGATGAATTTAAGATATTTCCTAGAGATGAGCGCAGATTACTAGGAAAGCATAGATTTTTTTTCCAGCAGGCAGAAGGAAGAAAAGGAAGTCGGTAGAAATTATTTTTCCAAATGACCTCTGAGAATCTGCCCACTGCATCCATCTCTAGAATCACCAACCTACATGTTAATGAACTTCATCCAAAGCCAGTGACAAGTATGAAGATCCCATTAAGACTTCACAAGAAAGTCAGGTCTGCACCGACATGCAAAGGCATTGTCACAACATGTTATTGAGCGCAACTATTATGTCACATCACAGGAAAAACACAACTGTTTTTTAAGCAAAGCTGACTAGATTCTTCAGTGTTGTCTTTCCCTGCTTGGAGCAGGCCACCTGTTGACCAGCCATTGCATTTTCTTTCATTACAGCACTTTTGAAGCACTCTGGAAACCAACAGTTCAATAAATGTAATTGGGTCAGCAGTCAAACTGGGATCCTCTGGGTGGCAGCAATAACTATGTATTTCTGAAACTGAGTATGAGCGTTCATTTCTTCAACTATGAGGTACTTTCACGTGAGCATGTGATAGCCAACATTTTACTATTTAAAAAGTGAGAAAAACCTGATTCTATTCTGACACTTGCACCTCCCTCTCATTTCAGGTGTTTTACTCAGTTAATATTTGGAAAAATTTAACAAGGTCTACTGAACTTCTGCCTCCATTTTGATCAAAGCAAAAAATAAGAATTTTAATATTTAAGCTGATAAGACATACAATGACTTTAGACACGGCAGAAAAATTCTTAGTAAAAGCGAACAAGGTAAGACTAGAAAGAAAAAATCCCCCTACTATTGCTAGTGTCTCAGTCCAGTCCCAGTTACTTAATTCTCTGATCTGTTCTGCTCTGGCCAGATTGAGAAAATTAATGCCTGTGTATTTTTTCTTACTCTCTTATTTTTATGAAGCCTATTATGGGAACAACATGCTATTAATTACTTACAATAAAAAAAACTTCGAACCCCTTAAAACAACCTCTTAAAATAATCCTATTTAGCTGCTACAGCAACTTGTTTCAACACTTAATGTGAGATGATTATTTCTATCCAAATTTCTTCAATTAAACAAGTTTCCATTTTATGTACACTGAAACTAAAGTCAAAATTTGCCTCTTACTTATTTCAGATTGAGATTTAAGACATCCATTTTAAAATCAGAGTTACACTACTATGGCAGGCACACAGCAGCAAGATGAAATGCAATCACTGCCTGAACCAGTGTTTCTGCAACCGAGCTGAGATGAAGACTGCTGCTTCCATCACTGATCATGTTAAAGAAATCATGAAATAGGTTAAACAACTTCTAAAACCCGTTCAAATCAAGCTTATATGCTGACCAGTAGAACTGTTACATACTGCTAATGGAGGCAGTTGTTAAAACAGTGCATAGAAACCAGCCAGCTTCAGTGAAAAGGGAAACTTTTCCCTCCTGTTATAGCCTGCTTTTCTCTACAGGAGAAATCAATTTCACAGCTTAAAGTGGAAAAAAAGAAACAAAAAAATATTTCCACTGCACATTTTGAAACATTAAACATAAATGCAGATGACAGAAGTCTGATTCACATTTAATCTGGCATATCTGAAGATCTAATACTTACTTGTCAAATTATTAACCCACTCTAGCAAAATAAGAGCATAATATTGAGTTACATTTTTCAGATCCTGAATAGTTTCCTCAATAACTGCTGACTGTTAGCAACATACACCTGATACCTGATATTCTTTTACAGATGTCAGAAATAAACCTTAAAAGCTGATACCATGCAAGGTATGGTTTCAAGTACAGACTGTGAAATGCGCAAAGTTGTAGGAAAAAAAATAATAGTGCTGTTTAGAAACAATTAACTGTGTGAGATAACTTAAAAGCAGTAAAACAATCATGTTTTCAGCCCATGCACTAGGTGCCAAGGAGGACTACAACATTCTGACTACAACATTCTGAAGTTTCATGTATTACACAGTGGAGATACCTTGTACTTCTATCTGTAGTAAGCCACATAATCACAACAAGGGCTTTTGGATATCACTGTGGCATAATTTATAGCAAGCTTAAACTCAAAAGATTATGTCTCCTATGTGACCCAGTTAATAAAGCAAAACCAACCAACTAGTGGAGTCCTCCATCTGGTGGCTGGAGTCGTATGTGCATTCTATACATTCTTATCTAGTACTACTAAGAGTAGCATACACCCAATTTCAGCAAGTCAGAGCGAGATATACCCTCCTTCACCATGCTACTTAATACACTGTAGCACTCTGAAGAAGCAAAACTGAAGTAATGCATGCATGTGCACACTGTGTAAAAGACAAGGTGTTGTCCTCATAGCAGAAAGTACACAAACTTTAATGTACATATTTGAATTGATTTATTTACTTATCAAATTTAAAAAAACCCAAACACGTTATTCTTTGTATTTACTGCTTTTCTTTCCTAGATAGTTTTGTTTTTTTCAGCAGACGTGTTAAACAGGCCTGTTTATTAATTCCATTTAATAACACTGACAATTTTTGCCTTGGAAAATTAATAAACCTGCAGCAGAGGTTTAAATTTAAATATCTTTACTACGTGCATATTATGTTTCCTCTTGTATTATTGACATCTGTATATTTTACAGAAACATTCCCCAGCCAGAATAAAAGTATGATCAACACGATGTGCACAACAAACTTCAGGGAAATAGATTTTTCCATTAGCATTTTCCACAGTAGGCTGATTAAAAAAAGGGCAAACTTTTTCCAATAACATTTAAACAAACTGACTTCCATACCTTGGCAGCAACAATGCTGAGGCCCATTCCATTTTGTTTTTTTAGTGTTACAGTGATAATTTCAGGTTCTTTCCTCAAAGGCTGAGCCTATCAAACAGAGAAAAGGAAAGAAAAGAAGAGTTCATATTCACTGCCAGGCTAGGAAAATTACTGTGCAAAGGATTTCATCTGCAATCAAAACTAAGTTGTTACTGCAGCAGCAGATCTCACATCCTAAATAATATGTCTGGTACTCCATTTTCAAGGCAGAATCTCTAACCTTTGATCAATATGGATTCATATTATCAAGTACTACACCTGTGTTATGAACACTGCTAAGCTTTTAAGTCTACCCATTGTTCTTCCTTCTCTGATTCAGCACAGATTATTAATGATTCATAATTTGAATCTTAACAGGTCTATAAAACTGCAGGAACTTTTAATGAAAACTGAAGTTCAGACTCAATAGGCTCCTATTAGAAAGGTGAGGATGATGGACACAGAGCTCAGGTTTTAGTGCTGCATCTAGAAGATAGTAATACTGCAAAGATATCAAGAGCCTAATTAGTTTCAAATGAAATGTTAAAACCTTGGAAGTTAAAAAAAATTTCACTTCTGAAAACTGTAACTCGAATACAGCCCGAACCCCTGAACACATTCAGTACTTTTTATACCCTGTAACAGTGTCAGTTCCTTCTACTCAAAAAGCTGCCATCCCAGTCTTCATTAGCTGAAGCATGTGCTGTAAGTTAAAGTACCAAAGCTTGTATTCATGTTAAAACCTAACTGCAAGTTCTACAAGATCAAAGAACAAAATAAAAATAGAAGCAAAGGAAATTAATTCAAAAAGTTCAAGTATTAGAAAAGCAAGCAGCTTTTTAGCTAGGAGTATTCTTGCACCCCTGTGCCAAGGATGGCAGAAGAACAGGATCTGTTCCTACTTTATTCAGGATTTTTTCCATTAATTTACATATAAACATTATTAAACTATATTAACAAAAAAAACCCATACACACTGGAAAAGGTAAGGCACTGTGAACACAACTTTGCTATTAGTCCATACTGAGTTTCTCTCTTGGTCTACGAATAAAAGAAATTCTTCAATGAAAATCTGAGGAGGACTGCCTAGTCTGGGCAATTCCCCAGACTACCAACAGAAGCACAATTGTAAGAACAGTTTTGGCTTGGGGTGGGGGAAAAGAGAATTAAAAAACCAAACCAAGCCAAACCAACCCTGAACACACATCAAACCAAACCAAAAACACCCCCCAACCAAAACAACCCAACCTCAGCACTATAAAATAGAACATTTATACAGTATTTAACTATGTAGGCATGTTGCACCAAGAGGTGATTTAGAGCACTGCTCAGTCACCAAGAACAGAAGACTTTCAGAACTCTCATGCTTAGCACATTCCGTTAAGATACATACACCAGAGAGAGGAAGGCTTAGATCAGGTTATTTGAACAGTCTTACATAGTGTTCATTTCCATGGATGAATGAAACAGTAGCATCCACTCATCCTGCATGTCTTTCTCAAGCCTTTATAAGGAAGACTGGCCAGAACTCCTTTTCTTTGTATGAGGAACAGAAAGTACCTAGTATAACTTCAGATGATTTTTGTTTCCTCTAGTTCTAAACCACACATTTCTTCAGAGCAATAAAGTGACGCATGATGTCTCAAGAATGCCTCTGCAATAGTCAGTCTTACGCCCATTTGCCAAGATATAAAGCCTGCAGAATAACCTGACTTCAGGGCTGGGCTCAGCTACACCACTCATACAGATATAGCAGATGCTCTCTTCTGTAAAGTAAACACATTCTTTAGGCTCCTGCAGCAAGGTTGCATAAAGTCATCTAACAAATGCTGGGTTCTGAACAGAGTAAATGCAGCTTTCAAGTCTGTCTGAACAGTGAGGAGCAAGTATTTTTCACAGGAGGCCTTAGGAATGTATTTATAGTTTCAGGTTGACCTTCCTGATTTCATTGAAATGCTAATTATAAACATGAAGCTATTTCTGTTTAGTTGCTCTATAAAAGTTTCATATCAAGTCACCATCTTCCAAAACTGAGTTGTTCTGTAACTTTGGGATTCTGAAGGGAAGCCCTTCTTTAACAAGTATAATGAGGAAGAAAAATCAAAATTTTTTCCTGAAAATTTAGCAGAAAAAGAGTACCAGATCACAACTTAGTCCTAAACATTTAGTTGGTAACTGCTGGTTTATAAATAAAAGCAGCCTGTAGCTCTTTTCACATTACAAGTTATTTACAGATGCATGTCCATATATTTTTTGCCTGTGTTTAAATGCAATTCCTTCACTTTCTACCTCCAGGGTTGGGGGAGGAACACAACAGTCAAAGCTTGCTTATGTGAGAACTGTTATCATGCCACAGCCTAGAAAAAAACTGACTTAAAAAAACCTTGCAACTAGTTCCTTGAATTCACCAAATCACTGATGAGCTACATGTTTAGTGATGAATTCTGTTCTTCCTAATCAGGATTAAAACTCATCACATGAAACACAATGGCCAATTATTCACTGAATAAGTACTTACTAGCTCAGCATTCTCATGTGACAGGTGACTTTCATAGTCTGCACCTTCAAAGTATATTGTCCATGTGCCGGGTGACCGTGGATGAGGTGTTAGTCTACAAAAGCCTGAAAGAGACCATAACATTAACACAGTCATAGTATTTTCTCAACAGATTAATTAAAATCTAATAGACTGCCACATGGAAATCCCAAATAGCAGTATTTATCTTTTTATATTCATTAGTATGCTGAATCTGGCATCTTAGATGCCATTTATATGCTTCACTGCAATTTTATGTTATCCACAAAGCTACTGCTTCTGAGAAACATACATATTTTAAACCACTACAAGCTCACAGAAAACTCCTGGGCTGCAAAATACTGCTTGTGCCAACCAGACTCAGAAGAGTCATTAAACAGCAAGTCATCTTTTAGAATAAAAAGCACTAGAACTATGAATAAGACAGAACCAAATCAGTCTTCTGCTTTGCAGAAAGTCTAGCTAACCATCTCAGCATAGATTTGGCAGAGGTGAAGCTTCACCTGGACTTACTATGTTTTTAATGCAACTGTGCAATGAAAAGTGGGGGGTTTGTTTATTGTTTTCATTAATTGAACAATTCCTAGAATTTTGAAAAAAATGAGCCACAGCAGCTGAGAGGTATCCAACACTGTCTCCTGAATCAGAGTCAGTGACTATCCGCATCACAGTCAAATTACAACACACTCCATCCAAATAACTGAGATTCTCCTCCTCACAAAGACCATCTTTCAGCAATTCAGTTTACACTGATTTACTGCAAACCAGACCTTCAGCAGAATTTAAGAGACATGTAAAAAGTAAACATTGAAAGTATGCATTAAAAAGGCCTTACTTGTATTAACTGTACAAATAGTGGTATGGCAAATGAATTACACTTAAAGAATTTATTCTACTAGTCTCCTTTAGTCTCAAGACTACATCCTCTGTAACTCACTGTACATATATTCTTACTCTCATGAACATAAAAAGAACTATTTTAAGATCGTGGGTTTTTTAATGTTATATTGAAGCAGCTGATGAGTAAAAAAGTGACCTATTTAATTCACATTAATTTAAAAAGTTAACTGTGAAAAGTGTTTAACTGTTACAAAATTTACATTTATGCAAATTTTTGCTGCTCTAGCACGAAAATCCAAAAAGGCTCTGGAGCAAAGGCAAAACAAAGTTTCAGTAGGCACTACTTAACCCAGCACTGCTTATTTAGAACCTTGAAATTCAGTTAAAGGGAGTGGGAGAAAGGGTAGGGATTAAAAAGAAAATGCATTCTTTTTATGGGTTGATAAATAAGCAATTGAAGAACACAGTATAAAAAGACTGAAACATATATAAAGTGGTTTACATTTAACTACAACGTATTTTGCAATCTGTGTTCACTACACTAAAAAAAAGTCATTATAAAACAACAGAACAACTAACCTCTCTGACAGAGCGGATCTAAAAATTCCTGTAAACCACTTGGAACATTCCTGACAACATCACAGGAATAGCCATCTTCTGGTAAAAGAAAAGGTAGCTGTAAGTCAGGATCCTCTTCCAGTTGGACTTCTCGGCCATCACTGCGAGCAAGTTCATCAGCTGTATTTTCTGCAACAGTTACTACATTCTCTATCAACTCCTGGACAGAAGGCAAAAAGACATTGTTACTATAAAGGGATAATTTTCATTAATGAAAAAAACCCAAACTGAAAAAAATACTAAGACTGCACAAAAAAGGAATTCTGAAAATAAGTTATCAGATATAAAACTTCTTTAGCTCCCACTATACGTAGTCAGTACACCATACCGCTTTATTTGATTAAATCACATAAATTATGTAGTGAGAGAATGCAACAGAAGCATTTATTTTTACTTCAACAATTTAAAAATCTGTGGTGCATGTCTTTACTCAATGTGAGAGCTGTATTTAAAAATATGTAGCAGAGAACATGCATGTGCAGAGGTGGAATCACAGCAGCTTTAAAGTTTTGACATTCTACTGAATGTACATATACTTCTGTAAGTCTAAATATAGGGAAAGGAAACAGACAACTTGTTTAAACCAGGATTTTTAGCTCCATCAGGACACATTTACCCACAGAAGGCCAATGGCTCAGGTATGTTAGCACAGTAAGTGATAGAAGAGACTTACTGTTGGGATGAGTGGTTCATCTGGAGCACAGTGATAATTCTGCAACAAAGCTTGTAGCTGCAGAGAATTCAGCTTAAAGCAAGTACTGTTAATATTTGGAACATCTGCATGTGAATATTTGTCCATGGTAAGCAATGTGGTTGCCTGGGGAGAGGGAAATACAGTCATAGGAGGCAAATCCAAACCAGGATGAAATCTTAAGCCTTGTTTCTGAATGTTCTTTAGATAAGAGATAAGACAAATCAAGAAGCCAGACTTGTAACAGAGCTACATAAATATCCCCCAAATAACCACTAAATATACCTCCTGTACCTAAAGGATGAATAGGAAACCTATCCTAAATGAGGCACATCAATTTTTCAGCTATCCTTGTTGTCTGTCAGCAGAATTATCCCTCAGACATATAAACAAATCGAACAGCATGTTGGCTAAAATCACTATTAATTTCACTTGTACCTTAAAGATTTATGATGCTGAAACATATTTTATGTCTTTGCATGCTATCTCAACGTTACAGGATCAACTCACACAAACTACACTTGTCCTCATGCTATTCTCTAGAGACACAGAACATACAGATATTCTCTTTGAACATACAATCATGTGAGAAGTGTTAAATCAGCAATACACGTACTCACCTGCACTATTCTGCTCAGGTGGCAATCAGCAGCCAATTCTAAACCCTGTTTTTCTGCCCAGGCTTCAATGTGGCCTAACTGTTGACGAACAATAGCTCCCCAGTAATGTGAACATAACCCTGAATCTGGTGCCGTAACTAATCTGTTAAAAAGCCACATGTTGATGAAGTGAAACAACTGGGAGAAGAGCTGTATGGTCAGAGCAGCATTCACTCTACATCGCCGCAAGAGGGACATAGCTCCAGTCAATGTATGCAGCACATCATCTACAGAGATAAAATAAAAGGCAAATCACATTCACATACTCCAACGTACAACTGGTGTAGGCCATAAGAAACATAACACAAAGACACCCAAGTCAGGTTAGTGAATGCTGGATGGAACCTACATGTATTTAAGTTATACAGACTTTCAGAAATGCATTTATTGTTCCATGGTTTTCAAGATTGAGCAACATTAAACTGATAGATCAAATACATTTTTTAACTCCTGATATCAAAGAAACTCTTTTGGAGAACTATTTAGTATGCAAGTATATCTGACACCTAAATCATGTTCTCACTTGCGTAAAGTCATTTTTCTGCTATTTTTAATAACAAGTAAAAAACGTTGTATTCTGCTGTTTCAAATGCATATTGCAATTAATCCATAGCTCCAGCTTGTGCTGGAGAGTCTAAACTGGATGCAGTCCTCCAGATGCAACCTCATAAACCACACTCAAAAATTTCAGCAGAAACTTTTTGCACTGCATGATGCACTTGAACTGCAGAACGCACCTTCAGTTTACGCATCAGGGTTTTTTAAAGCATTATTCAAATTTCCTTTTGCCCATTACTTCACTGCAATATTATATTAGAAGCAACAGACTTCTTGTTAATTTTGCCAAGAGCAAACCCTCATATGGTTCCTGGTGGAATATATTAATGGAAGTGGAACATTTAAGTCAATACTTCTATCTGAAATCTCTATTGAAGAGAACACCAAATAAATTTCTTAAGAATTGAAACACAGGATTCTACCTGAAAAACATTATATATATGTTATAAGACAGCAATATATAAAGCAGTTCAAAACTGTATGAAATAATGAACATCATCTGCCTTTATTCCAGTATCAGTTTGCTTCTTTTTCAGGGTCTGCGTCCAGAAAGTACCCTCTTTCACAGAACAGGGTACTAAAAAACTTAACAGTACATCTTTATATTCTTCCTCCAATGTTCAGCACAGGGAAAAAACAAGTGCAGAAAGCTTAATATCCAAGAGACCAGGAAGTATGTATGAATTTTGTATAAATACTCTTCACAGTTGAACAGAATGAGTGTACTTAATAGATCTGCAGATCATCTTTACTTCAATTATTCAGAATGTCACTATTTTATTAACTTTTCCTAACGTTTTATCCCCAGTTAATCCCTCCAAACTTGAGTATTTTTTCCATTTTCTTCTTTAGTCATGAGGCTACAAAATCTAAGAGGCTCTCACACTTTCCCCATGAGAAGCACAACATGGGGTCCTGTCTCAGAGGCCTGGGTGTGAATGTGTTCATCATGGAAAACAGCAAGGGGCATTAGAAGCCTGAGCACTGTTGCCGAGTTGGGATTACAGCTATAGTGAGATAGCACATATGACCAGAGCAATGTCATGGACAGGAACAGCCCAGAAAGGCTGACATTGCTGTGAAGCACTATCATACTTAAAGTATTGTGGCAGGGATCCTTGGCAGGCATCTACAAGGCCAATCAGCTTAACCTTAGTATTTGGAAGGTACTTTCTCAGATTCTCCCATAGCATCCTTACAGTGAAACTGCTGAAACCAGCACAAGAATTGCAACATGGGGAATTCCAATTAGATATAGCAGAACTATCTTCTCCACGAGGGTAGTCAAACATTGGAACAGGTTACTCAGAGATGTTGTGGCATTTCCATCCACCAGTGGAGATTCAAAAGTAAACCAGGTAATACTCAGAACAACCTGATGCAGTTGCACCTGCCTTAAGAAAGATGCTGGATTAGATGATATCCAGATGATATCACACTATGTTATTGCATGATTTTTAACCTCAATATACATCATCTGAATGGCACTACTGTCCTTTCTTATCATCCATACAAAACTGATCCAAACAGTTCTCAGGGGTTAGGGCTGTCATTAGGAAAAAAAAAAAAAAAAAAATTTATTTATTACTGTTTTTTTTTTTTTTTTTTTCATTTAGAAGATACAAGGAAAGATCAAGCAGTCTAACCTATTTTAGGCCTCTGAGGATTATTCTCCTCTGGATCATCAAGGAATGCTGGCATGTAGTTATTAAGCTCTGACTGCAGACAATGAACCAGGTACCTGGAAGGGAAGAGTTAAAAAAAAGGACATTTTAAAATCCTGTGTGTGCTTGTTATGAATGCTGCTGAAGAAAAGAGATCTATTAAGTTACAAGAATCCTGAAACTGCAGTGTTGTGTATGTGACTACAGGGAACCAAATAATATTTCTTAAAAAGCCAGAGAGACCAGTTCTCCCAAGCTTTCCTAAAATGCTGGAAAAAGGTAGTCAGGGAGCAAACAAAATAAATGCAATATCGCTAACACACTTGTAAGCAAAGGTCATATGCTACATAAAGAGCTGCTATCAGGCCATACTTTGATTCTGTAAGACTGAGAAAATTATTATTTTTTATTTTTAAGCAGAATTAACACTTTTCTCGGTTTTAAAATCTACCAAAAGTAAAATAATTCCTATTCTGAACCAATGCACAGAACCTGAGACAGTCCTACTGTTTTCTGTAAACAATTTAGTTTCTTGTATTTCTCTTACCGTAAGAGTGAAATGAAAGGCCTGGTTTAGTATTCTTTCTCTTCTAATAATTAAACATATTAACAGCATTTTTGATAATTCATTTATACATTTACTGTTGAGAACTGATGCTAAATGGGACTCAAACTGTAATAACATTAACATGAAATGTTTCATGGCTTTCTACAACTCCCCCTTCTATTTCACTAGTAACATTTTTAGTTGACATTTTCAACTAATTCTTGTATGCCAGATGTTACCGTCAAATAACATTTTCACAGCAGATTTTTTCCCTTTCACGCTTCTGTAGCATTTTTTTATTTGCCTTCTAAATATATATTCCACAGTTCTCCGAAAGTTTAATACATTCATTTGGACTCTGCCATGCTCAGTGTACTTAGGGGAGAATTCATGCAGCTAACATTCAGAAATATTCTTTCACATCCAACACGTTCATCACGTACAGGGAAAAACACAGTACATTTCTTCTACCCACAGCAATGTTCTGTCTTCAGTGACTATCTAATAAATTGAAGCAGCAAAGAGTTGTTTCAAGACACAAATCTGAAACACTGACCTGTGGCAAAAAGGCATAGTTTCATTAACAGTTAGTAATTTAGAGGTGCTATGTAAGTGTAAAAATAGCTACTTGCTATACCCTATCTGCCCATAATTCACCAAGAGAGGGGGGAAGTCTGTGAGAATACATACAAAATGGTTTGGTGCATCTCTAAAACCTTTCAGAAGTTCAGAAAGCAATGATATGGCTTCACATACTGCATATTGCTCTTTAGAGCAACGCAGCCCCCCTTAAACCTAAACAGTTAAACCATGTCTTCCATGCCTGTCACAGTATAAAAATAAGAAAGATTATATTCCGTGCTATTACAGAAGTATGAAAAGACTGTATTTAAAATAGACATCTTGTAAGTGGGGAAAGGCTGGGTATAAGTCACCGAAGATAGACTGTGACTTCTCCACACATTAGTTTGAGAGACACAAATTTGCCGAGAAGTACTTGTTCAATTGTGGGTTGGGGAAAAAAAAAAAATAATCTAAATATGGAACAAAAATTAAGCCTTTCTTGTTGCTTAGTGCTGTGCTCACTACATGCTATTATCTTTCTTTCTTTGAGGACTCTTTTAGTCACTGGACTTTCCTTTCCACTGGATGCTTCATTCAATTTTTCTTCTAATACGTATTGTAATTGCCTGAGATGATGAGGATAGGTTGATTTTACCCCAAGCTAAAACCTACCCTTATGTTTTTAAGGAAAAAAATCACTGTGCAAAAAATCACTGCGCAAATTGCTATTTATGCAAATTATGAAAGTAGATTTATAATTAGTAGACCTTAAAGTACACAAGGTTCATTAGAGACCCATAAACATTTAAGCCTATGTATTTATGTATTAACAGGAAAAATAACCTTTCCTCACATCACCATAAAAACCTTAAATTAAGAGAAAGCAACCAACACAAACTACACTTAAGTAACATTTCCTTAAATTTTCATTGGCAGCCACAACTAGGACAAGAACAACTAACAGGTGAAACTCCTTGCATAGCCCAGTGATCCATATTCATAAAGCAAAGTATATGTCTGAAGAAGGAAGTCTGGCCTCTTTCATAAGTCCTCCTCTCACATATGTAATAATAAACAAAAGACATTATTGCTGCACCCAAAATTTGGTTAAGATGTGAAGTTAGTTATTCTAAAACCCAAAGAAACATAGAATATCTTAAGTGAAACAAATGTTTGATAGCCTTACTTGAATGCCATTTGAACCAAGTGTGCTAAAACATCTTGTGCGTCCACAGTAATTCGGCTAAGGTCTCTGTCTTGCTTTATGAAATTCAATAATTCAGATGCATTTGCCATCCAAAAGGCAAGTGCCCCAGCAATGTTCTTCTGTTTCTGTAAGAAGAAAGAAACAAGAAATAATACAGGGAAATAGTTTTCTGACAAAGCAGGGCAGCTTTAAAAGGCTCCAAAAGATAGACCAGTACCTTTGCCCATTTCACCAAACATATCTCAGATACCAGATATTTGCAAAATGTTTATATGCAATATAGCAATTGTTGTAACCGATTAAGTTCAATTTTAACACATTCACTGAACGTATGAAATTCTGCTAAATTGCCAATAGCCACATCAATAAAGCCACTGCATAAGCACCTAGGTACATAGTGCTAAGAGCTTAGCGGAATGCAGTATCTGGTAATCTGTGCACTGTTAAGCGCATATTCACTACTGCCCACTGCCACTCTGATACTGCGCTCACTGGCTTTGATACCAGGTGATTCAGTATCAAGTACTGATCTATCTCACCATCTCCCGACCACAAATGCCAGGCCAGGCAACCTCAGATGAAATCCAAAGAATAGGAACCACAAACAACAAAAAAAGAAAATAAAGGGAAGAAAAAGAACTTTGGTCATTTCATATCCACATTGAAGTGCGTTAAGCAGAAATTATGGAATGCCGTAAAAGTTGCAAAGTCAAAAAAGGATTTTAGTACTGCATGTTCCAGTTGCTGAATGAGTGTTATGAACTGTTCAAGTCCAGCTGTTTGAGTATTGTATTTTGATATGGAAGCAGCATGAGAAACTGAGCTAAGCCAACATAGCTAGGACCAGTTCCCAGCAATATATCCTACCTGATCAACCTGGTCTACCTCCTGGAGAAAAACGGACGAAGGAAATCAAACAGAATAGAAGAAAGAAACTTGTGAACAATCATGATAGCTTTAGAAATCAAACACTAAATATGAAGGTACAACACTTAAGTTCACAGTTACACACAGATGCATTAATAAGTAGCTACAATGCAACTGAGCCCCTTTTAAAAAATGAATTATTTTAACAGGACTAGTAGCACAACAGCTAACAACTGAAGTGCCCACATGT
>NW_009917919.1:16856-62583 GCF_000696875.1 Nestor notabilis | reverse complement strand
GGAATGCCCTGTACTAGTTGACATCCCAGAATAGGTGGTTATTAGCTCAGTGTGCCACACAAACCCCCACAGAATTATTTGTGGGCAACAGTGTAACTAGCCATCCAATTAGCAGATCCAGGGAGCTATTTGCCCACACTGCTGCAATGAAGACAGTGTACAAACACACAAAGGGGGACAGAAAATCCCCACCAGAAAAAACAAACAAACCCACAAACAAAACCAACCAGAAAACACACCTAGGACAGATTTAATACATGACTTCTGAATTAAAAAACAACAAAAGAGTCAAATGAAACACCAACTAAGCTTCTTAAATGCTGGTACATAAGTTACACTGAGTAAACAAAAAAAACAAAGACACAAACCCAACACCTAATCACCATATACATTTGGCTGATTATTTGAAACTGAGCTCTTACTTAATTCTTTTTTACTTTCTATTCAGACCACTCTCCCCCACCAGCAACACAGTGAGCTTGGAGGCAAAAATTTGAGGTGTGTTTGCTGTTACTATTAGAATTTTAGTTGGAGATCAAAAAAAAACCAAATCGCCGCTGCTTTTTTGTTTCTTCGCTCTTTGCAACTAAAGCATTTTGAACTGACTGAAGATGTGCCGTCAGAGAACAAAAGCAACACGTTAAAATTTCAGAGGATCAGAAATGCCACAGAATTATCCAGAGACAGAGGGGTTGGGGGGAAAAATAAAAATCAGGATACAAAAACAAATTGGCTTTTTTAATGATTAAGTTTCCATTCCTAGATTTTCATTAAAAGCACTGAACCTTCTTACAGATCTCTCCAATTTTATCCCTATCTCATATGAAGTCTTTTATGATATTTGCATACACTAATGCAAAGTCTACTGAAAGTCAAATTTAATTTGTTAGCAAGTACTTCTTGAGTACCTTCAAAAAGTCTCCTTAGAATCCAGGCAGGCAAAATTAGGATCTAAATTTATTTTACTCCCACAGTACAGCACAAGTCTGTGCACCTTTCCCCTACTTCTGTCTCAGCTTGCCTCCCTGTCTTTGTCTTTCACACCTTTCAGACCCTTTTCAGTGCAGGTGTGCTTTACAGCCAAGACAAAAATCTATTCTGATACAGTGAGGACTAAGATGGTAATTTAACGGTGACAGCTATCAATATAATCACTCATTCTACAGCTCAGATGAAGTAATTTGACTTAATTTAGCTAGTATTGTTTATACTCTACTAAGACAAGTCCAAGCTAATGAAATTTCTTCGTGGTCAAACTTCAGAACCAAAGCATTTCTTTGTCTCCACCCCATTAACCTTCAGATTCACTGAAGTTCCATTCTTTTATCATATTTGTTGTTTTCCCCCTCTCCTCCCATTTCCTTTAGCATGACATTTGAAAGAACCTCCTCCCAATTTACTCCAGCCTCCAACTCTCCTCGATTTATTTCTTGCAACTAGGTAACATCTTTCACAAACCACAAATACAGCTACCACTTCCTTGCTGGCATCTTCCTTAAATTATAGATTAGAGATTAGATCCAAACTACAGTGTTGCAATACTGTAAAAATGGCTTTCACAAAGGGCGGTCCAGGCAAACACTTGGTTTTAACAGTTTGGGAATACTATTAGCAGGATTATGTAAAATACACTTGCTTGCAACAACCACAAAGCTGGACTTGACTTGGGAAGCCCTTCTCGGTGCTGTAAATGAATGTTTTCACAAGATAATCTACTTTCTATCTTTGGTTTGTTTCATGCTTATCCATTTTAGTTTAACACAAAGAATGCAGAACTTTATCTTTGCTTTCTCACTGTACCCACCTTTTTCACCCCAAGTCTTTATGGGGTTATTGTTACCAGTTTACATTAGTTATATAAACTGAGTGACTTTGATTCAGCCCTGTCAATTTCAGATTGTGTTTGAAGCCTACCCTTTCACTGTTTAATTTCCATTCTCCCAATTACATTGTTTATGTTCAAGCTTTTTGCACTTCACAATTCCTGACGACCGCCACAGTCTAATCTCTGACTTTTAACAAATTCTCTCTTCCACAGACAATTTTTTTTAATAGCAGAACCTGAAAATTTAACTTTTGATACCATTTCAATTTTATCAAGTAGCCACTTACCACTGCATCAAGACTCAAAGCAATGTACTAATTCTTCACTTCAGATTGAAACCACCTGTCAAGCTCTCATCAGCTTCAGAAGGTACATTTGTTTTCTTAGTGTAAAGTATCTTCAATACTGGCATTTTCTCCCACTCTTTCTTGTGAAAAGTGGGAGCCTGTTATAACTGTTTACAAAGCTGTCTAATTGTAACATTCCTTCTGCTGAAAACTCCACTAAATCTTTCCAAAACCTGAATAAAAGCTCAGCAGTTGTGGTCTGCTGAGAGTTTGATGCCACTCTTGTTTGTTTACTTTCCTCTTCTCCCTTAATCAACCTGGTGAGTAATACTTGCATCATAAATTCTCTAAAGCAGGACTGATGCATCTGTTATGCTTGTATGGTGCCTAGCACAACAGGGTCCTTGCTCTATACGGGCTACCATGGCAGTGTGTGTTTTAAGTAAATATAGAAATATATTCTGATTTTTCCTCTGAGAAAAATCTGCAGACAAAGAAGTTACACTAATTAATTAATTAGCCAGGATACCTGCACTAGCACTCCTTTTTCAAGGAGTGACCATTACATTCGATCAAGTTACACACTGCAAGGTATTGTCTAATTTCACAGACAACCCAGTGGATCTTACCCTGCATTCCTACACAAAACAGAACTCCCCTGTGCTTCTGTAGAAGTCTTGCACATGTGACAGCAATAGCATCAGACTACATACACAATGTTGGAACATTTGAGAACTTACGTTTCTCTTTATAAGGCAACTGTGTTAGCTTGGTGCAAAAAGTATAGTTTTATTGCCATTATTTATTACTATTTTTGTGACTACAGAAGTTGTAAAAGTAACGGGATCAAAATTTAAAAGTCACGTTTCTTTTTAATATGTTCGCTTCAAGCATCAATCAGTAAAAACAACTATCTGTACAATATTCTTTAATAAGCCATCCAACTTGTTTTACAAGTGCTCTCTTACCTTCTAGAGAAGAGTAACCTCCTGTCAGAGAATGTCTCTTCAGAGCAACAGCCCATCCCTAACCTCCAACACTACTCCGGAGAGGGTTTCTTACCACTGACATTATTAATTGACAGAAAAGCAAACCTTCATATAGGCAATCAACACAGGTATTGGTCTGACTCTCAACAACAGTTGGTTAAACACTAAGAAAAAGACTAAGAAGGCTACCAGATAACCTACAATATGTATTTAATTCCCTTGACATATTTTTGCTGAGAAACTCACCTGTATAACTCCTTCCATCATGTTCACCATCTTGTTGACTATTGCAATGACTTTATGAGTACGCTCTGCAGGAGTGATGTCAGGTCTGTACTGGCTTGACAATACATACCGACATGTCATATACAAAACATACGTAGGTGACAGCTTAAAATGAACTGTTGAGCTATTTGTGTAATTTATAATGGCAGATAAAAAGGCATCTTCAGCTACAAAGACAGAGAAAAAACCCAGCATGTCATAAAGCCAAAGACAGAAGGAAAATGAAATAGAACAATTCTATAACTTGCGGGAATACAGAAATTCTTGGCAGGGGGGAACAGGCAACTTACAGGAATTTGAACTCTGTAAAATTTCTACTGTGTACTACAGTTACTTAGGTACAGTAACAACACATTTCTATATAAAGTTAGAAAATCTGATCACCAAGAAACATTTCTGTACTATTTCCTATCTCTTTGCTGAAAATTTGCACCTTCAAGGGGAACAGAAAAATGGAAGATTTCTCTTGTCCATTCTATTCCTACAAAGCTCCCTTATTAAAGGGAATTTTATACTAATAAAAACCTGTCTTTGCTTGTTCACAAATCTATTTTGTCTCAAGTATTTGAAACCTGCACAATCTCTGGTGTATCTTTCTACTAGATCTGAGACCTTAAAAACCTGGGGACCAAGATAGCAAAAAAAAAAATCTAAATGAAAATTTAAACCAAATCAGATTTTATATAAAGTGGATTTTGGACCAAGATGCAATTATTATCCAAGGCATGGAGAACTGTATAGAAGAGAATGAATCCCATGTAGTTTCAGGAGGTGCAACTAACAATTTTTTCACAGAAATGAAATTAGAATTAGATATGCATGAACTTGCCTCAATACCCAAAATGTCTGTTCACCCTCACCAACAAAATAAATTATATTGCTGGATTAGCTATCATCTGTTCTAGTCATTATTCTTTTCAATATTTGCTATCCTTAAGCTTTCAAACTGAATTAACTACTACACTATAGAAAAACATACCAACAGGTTAGCTTTATAAGTTCACAATTTACTCACAGCTTTCCCTGAATTCAATACTGGCAGGTAGTATCAGTTCTGGTCCATGGGTGTCCTGAGATCTAAAGAAAGAAGACAAAAGCTGAAACAAACAATCCACTTGGGTGATACTAATTCCACTGTAAAATGACAGATTTCTCCAAATACACTGGTTCCAAATGCTGACATAACATCCTCCCCCAAAATTACCCTTTTGTTACCTTTCCTTTAGAACCATTCAAGCTAGATTTGCCTGCAACACAACAGATCAAAATACAGACTTCAGCTGTGGAGTCTGTGATATTAATGAACATCCTCCTCTGCGCTGTATTGGCAGACTGATAGGATCAGTTTGCCATCTGCCATTGACAGGATTCAAGTAACAAATTATTCATGGACGCATGAAAGAAAGTGAACGAAACTTCACCTGAAACATCAGCTTGGTTACAACAAATGGTCTTTGCTATCTTTAATGCCCTTAAAAATGATGAGGACTTGGCCAATTTATTTTACCTTTCTTCTGGTAAGAAGGTAAAATCTAGCCCCTGCCCTCACTTGGCTGTTGCTATGCTACATTAAGAAACAGCAGTCATTCCACGAGCCCAAGAACTATGCCCTCACTTAAACTGACTGCAGTGCTCTTTCTTATCAGTACCCATCAGAGAATTCACAAAGGAGAAAAATGAACAGAAAATTGATTTTTATGGTGTCTACAAAAGGTTAAGCACATATTTCATTACTCCCTTAAGCAAAATCATTAACTGAGCTGTTCTCTGCAGTTAGGCACCTATTTTTAGGAAATATGTAAAAGCTCAGTATCTTCTGCATGCAACAGTCATTTTTAACCACATGTAACACAATAGGTAGCTTTCTACTTCCCCTGGCAACTTTGATAAAGAAAGGCATGTAATACAATTATATAAGCCTCATTCTCCTGAGAATTATTAGTTATTCAAGGAAGCAGAGATAAGACACCAAAAGCCTTTATTCAGCTACCTCCTATAGTAAAAATCCACAAGATAACTTTGAAGCCTGATGTCAGAAAATTTAAAATTAAATTTTAACATATTCAATAAAAAAACCTAACAACACCTTTGGGGGTTGGTGTTGCGGGGTTTTGTTATTGGTTTTGTTTGTTTGGGTTATTTTGACTTTTTGTTGGTTGGTTTGTTGGGTTTTTTTTAGCTTGCAAAGAATTAAACCAACAGAGACCTCAGTTAAACCATCCAGATACCACTTTATTATAAACTGTGCTCAGCAAAAGGAAGTTCTGGGAGATGAAAGTGAAGGAGCATCACAGCAGGGCAATACGTGCGCAAATTACTGCCAGTTCAGTACATTTCAAACATGGCAGCACTCTCTCTTTATGAAGAGCACTCAGCTGGTGTATAAATTGTAGCATTTCCTTGGGTTTTACTGCTATAAATTTAAAATTAACTAATTTCTCGCTACCTGCACAGTCAAAGAAAAGCACATCATCTTTACCGAGAACTTAATTACTTCCAGTGAAGAATAAATAATATTCACACAGAATTATCAAAACAGAACTACAGTGACAACTCCAGAGAAATTTTTAATCTCTCCTTATAGAAATTGTAACAGACAAAGAAATAACTGATTGGTGAACCAGTACAAATTTCAGCTGATGATTAATTTCCTTTTCTTTAGAACAAAAAGATAGTGATCCCCTTCAGCACACAGAAAGGAACAGGATTCTCAGTCTTCCCTCCAATGGAAGAGAAAGCAGCATGAAGAGATGAAAAGTGATATGGATTAGTGTAACTGCTTAGAGAATTTTGGAAATTGGCTTTAAGAGAAAAATGAAGTAGAAAGAGGAAAGACTTCTTCAAAAAAAATGTTAGTTTTACCAGTAAATTAATTCCCTAAGAACAGATGCAGTAAGTCAATTATTTCATCTGCCTTGATATGAGTTTCCTTCAATTAACGTACCATTTTCTGCCTTTCCTAAGCACACACGAAAGAAATACTCTAAATAGGCTTTGCAGACTGGAAATTTAAGTTAAAGTAATTTTCTCTGTGCTTCTGATATGATAGCATCTACCCAACCTGCTTTGTTACTGAATACATTTTAAATATATGTCTTTTGATATTGCTTTGATAGGAAAATCCTCCCTGTGGTGATGAAATTCTCTGAGCTAAACCAGTCTGAAAGCCTCGTTAGGATGTGTCTAGCAAGGCCATAAAATATTGATTAGGGATTGCCTCCTCTCCATAGTGTCAGGTAATATTATACTTCCAAATTGCATTAAAAACAGTAACACATTCTCCAGGTATTTCTGGATTCTCCTAGATTATCTGTCTATGACAAAATGCATTAAAAAATGAAATATATTCTCTCCCTGTGTGGTTATTTTAGGCAGCATACTAGTGGCTTTGCAATGATGTCAGCCAACTCCTAGCATTTCTGGATGCATCCCATCAGGTCTTCTCCATTTTATGACAGAAAATAGAGACAATTTTTGAAGCAATGCTAATATTAAAAAAATTGTCTAATAAGGAGTTGAGACCTTTTGGACGGGCACAAGCTGAATTTGAACATGTTATGATGAAAACATGGAAACCGAATAGGAAGAAAATGGCATATGATTGGAAGTCAGTGTTTTTCACTATGGAAACCAAGTGGATATGCAGAACATGAAAAGTGTCATTCTGTACCTGAAAGACGGGCTTATGAACAAAATGGGACAGCATTTAATTTACTAATCACTGGCACTGTATCATAAATGAAAAAAAATCAAAAAGGAAGTATTACATGTATTTATAAATTTTGTAACTTTACAAGACAAGCATTCAGAGGTAGCTAAAATTCCTGCTCACAAGACTTGCCAACAAGACTACTGTAGAAATAGGAATGACCTTACTATTTTTCTCTCCAGAGTAAATCTCATCATCTTGCTACCACCAACACTACTGAAGGAAAGGAATGTTTGGGGTTTTTTTTAATATTCTGAAGTTTTTTGCTTTAGTTGTTAATCCTGGGGTTTATTTGGATGGATGGTGGGTAGTGACAGGACATGTTTACAAGGGTATGTAATGATAGGGCATGGGTAACTGCTTTAAACTGCAAGCAGATAGATTTAGATTAGATACAAGAAAGAAATTATTCACTATTAAAATGATGAGGCACTGGCACAGGCTGCCCAGAGAAATTGTGGCTGCCCCATCCCTGGCAGTGTTCAAGGTCAGGCTGGATGGAGCTTTGAGCAACCTTCCCTAGTGGAAGCTGTCCCTGCCTGTGGCAGGGGGGGGGGGGTCTGGTTGTGATTTTTAGTCCCTTCCAACCCAAATCATGCTAGGATTCTCCAGTCTCAAAGGAAATCTCATCTTCCATTGGGAAAATCAAAGAGTTTAAACTATTTTCACATATTGCTTCATCTATAAGAAAAATGTACCTGGTTTTTTCCATTATAAATGGTAATGGACAACACATTTCCTACCTGCTTTCCTGTCTGCGGTATTCTTGCTGCTGTTCTATTCTAACCATCGGCTTCACCATTCCTCGTTCGGCTGTGCTGGATGCTGATGATGTCCTGTCACCATCAAGCCTGCTGGTACTCTAATTCAAAACAGCAGGACAGGTGCTTAGCATGCAAACATTGGATTAGCGAGTATTTGTGCTTGGCAGTATATTAAAATGAAGTGTCAATTTGAGGCTTGAAAAGAGATGAGAAAACAAAAGAAAAGAGTACAGCACAGAATCCAGCAGCTCAGCAGGTGTTTTTACCACGACGAAGAATTGAAGAGTACGCTTGAAATTCAAAAGACGACAGTGGCCAGTGAGGAGGAGCTATTTGTTAATGCACTGCAAGACCATATAATGAAAACTTAAAACTTCTTTATTTAAAAGTTGTGTGGTTATCAATACAAAGGAAGAATGAATTGTTAATGAAAACTTTAGCTAAGAGACAAAGTTAAATATATTTGACACATTTAAAACTGGCTATGCTCCCCTACTCTGCCTCTGCAATAGTTTCCAAGCACTTACATTACAGATCCATGCCACCATTTATCCTGCACTTAAGGAAAGACTGAGCTGCTAGATAGTACATAATTTTCCAGGACAAGAAGTGGCAAGTCAAACGATGCCATTTTTAATGTACAATTTCATGACTTGTTTTCTTTCAGTGTCACAAGCTCCTTACTAGGAAGCTTTTAATTTATCATTTCCAATTACATCAAACCCTATCAGGAAGGGAAAAAACATGCTGCTTTAAGCAGCAAAATGCATAACAATTATTTTTCAGTGTAACAGTTGAAAACAAAACATCAGTAAAACAAAAAGTGTTGCCACATTTCCTAAGAAATTTCTAGGACTAAGTAATTTGCTTTGACACAAGAAAACTTGCCAAAAAAAAGCATTTCAAAGCAAGAGGTTGAACAAAGCTATTGTTACCCCTTTTCCAAACAGAGAAAGCAAACCCTTAAGAGCAACTGCTAGAAAACAAGTGCTTCAACCAGCAGTTTAACAAGATGTAATGTACATTCTCAAAGAAAAAAAAAATAAAGAGTTTCTCAAGCTGTCCAAAGTCCGCTAAAAGTATTTTTCTAATGGGTCTGAAATGAATATGAGCTATGCTATACAATAATGTCACAAACTCCACCTCTCAGCAATTCTGAAGCAGTTCAAGTTTGCTATGTTTCTTGGGATTTTTTCCTGCCAAAATGTCACTGAATTAATTCCTATCTAAGGTAAAGAGTGCATCCAAGGCGAGAGAAAGCATTGTCACAAACAAAGCTACAAGAAAAGAGAAAAACCGAATCTCAAGTCTGTGGCAAGAAAAAAAGACTAACATATTCAAAAGCTATCGAAGTATAATTAATACCTACACTGCCATTCTAATATCACTAAATTTCTTTACAAGTACTTCAATTTGATAATAGTAGTAATAAAACATAAAAGGAAATAACTTTCTGGGAGGACTACTATATTTCATACTGCTCTCTCATTTCATCTGAGGCATGTGCTCACAGCACCAAGAAAGGCATTAACCAGGGTGTCATTTTACTCTGCTTTTAGAAAATGTAACCCTGGCACAGAATTTATTAACAGAAAGACACTGCAGAACGAAAGCAAGAAAAGATTATCACCTCATAAAGCATTTAAAATTCTGACTGCAGAAACAGTTTATTTAGTCAGTGTGTACACAGGAACTGTACTGAAGTCAGAAGTCACATCCATTAAATTTTAAAAGCCTGGTTAAGTTAAAATTGAATGCCCTTTCAAATATTATATAAAACATTTATTTACCCTATTGCAGATGATAAGTCATATGCTACGCACAGGAAATAGTGATGTACGATATCTATCATTTCTAACATGAATGTCTACCTGCATGTAATCTGCCTTCAAAAGGTCAGTTGGGGAGAAACTATTCCAGGCTGGAGAAATTACCCTTTCTAAAAAAAACGTTAGAATTATTGGCACGGAACACATGCCAAAGGCAAAACCAGAACAGTTTCGTGGGGAGGGAAGACAACTCACATGATACCGAAGCCCACCCAGAGCAGGAAATGGCTGATGAACCAGCTGCACTTCAAATACTACCGATGTTTTAATTATGACCTTACACATGATCTTTCATTATTTATTGCTAATTTAGTCAGAATACAATACCTTGCTTGCTGGTAATGCTGTTCCACTGTGAACATCTCCCTCCAGATCAAATGTAGTTTCCTGAACAGCTCTAAAAGCAAGATAACATTTCAAGTACTTCTTAGAAACTACATTGTTAAACATTTACCAAATAAGGAAGAGTAGCTAAAATCAGTAAATTAAAATTCAAGAGGTATGCCATGAGTCCAGTTAACATTCACTTTTTAAAACACTGTATCAACTCTTTACATAAAAATACCTACAAATATTTATACAGATAATTTTCCTTGGGAAAAGAGATTCTTAACATCTTTTTTCACCATTAAATGAGAAAATAGAAATACACATAAACATAAATTACATAAAGATAAAACAACATAAAAATATCTTCAACATATTGTATTCACTGTAGTAAACTTGCAACAATTTTTTGCTCTTCAGGAGCAAACGTGCAACATTCTTGATAATGTAAATAATTCATAAACCATAGCAATACATCTTATTATCTGCTTATTCTGAAGAGTTAAAATATTTGATTTTTCTAACTGCCATAACCCTTTGCCAGTGATTTTGCTGTCCAGGTGTAAAGCTCTGCAGTAGTACCGTGCTTTGCAGTTGACTATGTAAACTTGTGAGATCTGCAAACTAGACGTACAGTGAACTCAAGATTTAAGGAGAACGATTACATGACAGCTAAATGGCTGGAGGCCTTCCTGCAGACAGGTCCTACAACAAGCACACAGTATACTTCCACATTAAATAAAGTTGGGAAAAATAATGGTTGAAGCACACACCTATACTAACTCTGCAGATCAGCTAGCTAGAAGAGCCTCTTTTCCTAGGTACCTTTCCCTCATTCATCTCCAAGCTAATTTGTTTCTTTCTCAACCATAGTATACTACAGTAGTAGCCTCATTTGGACCCAGAGGGAATGGAAGATACTTTTTTCCATGCTACAGAGTCTGATTTTAAGATTGTTTCTCTTAAGTATTTCTATCCCAAAACAAACAGAAAACCAAGAACCAGGCTCTCTGAAAACAGTCAGCAACTTCTTTACTTTTCCGGGAGGTTGGATGAACTTTGAAATACATTAAAATAAGGTGTCCCACTGTTTTTAACACAGAAGTGAGCATCAGGAAAACGTGTCTGAATACTTCACAATAAGACACTTGCTAATCCTAAGAAAAATCACAAGGTGGAGCTCAAGTATTAAAATAGTTATATATTTAACACTTAAAAGCAGCTACTCAGAACTTTTGAAGTCATACTCTAGTCACAGGGCATTTATAATGCTCTCATTCTCTCTTTTTTCCAGGGCTCCCAGTTTACTTACCCAGTTTTGTGTCTGGGACCTTTGACCATAAGACTTGCATCAATAGGTCTTTTAGAAATCATATGGTCCTGAGTGGGATCCACAAACTTAAATACATGAGATGACCCAAACTGAACCTTCATTCCACTCTGCAGCATAGTGGTTTCTGAAATACGCTGACCTTCCACATAGGTTTCGGCATCAATGCTTCTTGGGGTTACAGTGACAACTCCATCCATATTAGTGAGGTCACAGTGATGAGGCTGAATTCCTGGACCAAATAACTGGGAATAGAATTAATTAACACAGAATAAGTTATACAGCCACAGAAATTAAAACAAAAAGATTAAGCAGTTTACCATTTTTACAGACTAATAACTTCACTTGCTTATGAAATTAACACAGGTGAGTGATACTAAAATCAGTTGAGTTTCACTTTAATTTTCCTTGCAACAGAGATAATAAAACACTTAACTAAAACATGCAGCAGAAATCCCTTAATGAAAGGGTTTTCCCTTTTTTGGTCATATGCTGTTCAGAACTGTCTTCTTCCACTTGCTGTTTTGATGTGGAATCTCACAATGCAAGTATTTGCAAGTCAGCGACCTGCACTGACGTGGACCCAGGGTGCTGTAAGAGACTCTCTGGCATGAACTTCATGCAGCTATGCTTGTTTTATACATTTATAAAATCCAACCTCATTCAAAGGGGTTGGAAGCCATTAAGCAGTTACAGTAACACTGATATGTACCATTGGATCCAGTATCCAGTCAAAGAAAAGAAAACCCCATTTTATATAATGAAACCCTTACTTTCCTCTTAGAGCAAGAGAGAGGAAATAAAGTCAGTTATGACCATTAACATGAAATTGCAGCAGTATTTTACCTTTCTAGCTTTGAAGGGTATTTACAGAATATTTTATTTCACTGGTTTCTACAATTACACATAACTGGCCAAAGACTAGATAAGTTCTATCATCTGAGTCTGCTTTTTCCCATACCTGAATGGAATTTTCATCAAATTTTTCAGTTCCAACTTCAGTTACACTTAACTGTAGACGATAGAGCTTTGGCTTATCTCTGGAGTCAGAACCATCTGTACAGCAAGTGAAAAATATTAATTTGCAAGTTAAAATTCAAATACACAATATTTCTATATTATTGCAATTTAGTTCAGAATAACAATGTTCACCAAAATTAACTGAGTGACATTCTTTCAAGATTTGTTAGGAACTTAGTTGTATTTCCATCCACCACCAAAAAAAACGTATTAAACACAAGAGCACTCAGTACTCTAAATATTTTGCAGGTACAAGGACAGCCTTTTATTACATCTCAGTATTTGACTCTATAGACATACATCTACTATCACTGTACAATAAAAAAGTAATGCTAATAAGGGTATCTTCAGCAATTTAGATAGTGTATGGTTTTTAATACTTAACAATGCTCATCGGAAATAATATGGCTGCATCTTCAATGTCACCAAATGCAAACATGTAATGTGCTGCAGCATACATTTGGCGGCTTACCCCCATATTCTCTGAATTGTTATTATGTCTCCCCACAATTTACACATGAAAACCTAGAGTAGCTCCTTCACTTACTTATTTCTGAATCCAGAAGCCAGACATTTCCTCCTCCTACCCACATCCCAGTTTGTTAAAACTGGCACCCAAAAAATACAAGATTCAGTTTGGAGGCAGGGACTTTTATTCGACAGGGAAAAATACTGGAATTTCAGAAGTCAGTGACATAAAAGTCAGGGTAGTTATCTAGGGCTTTTGTTCTTAATTTCTTACAGCATTTTCTCCTAAGCCCTTTATATACAGATTAGAGCGCAGTCTTTACGGCCCAGTGATTTCACCCCACACTAAACGTACTTCTCCCCACCCCATACTATTTAATTTTTGACATTTAAAATAAAAAAAAAAAAAAAAAGAAAAAAGAAAAAAAGACAGTCCTACATATTTCTGAAGTATTCTGTAAAATACATGGTAAAATTCTTATTTAAGAGAACTTGTGGATCTCATTCCTGAGTTCAATGTTTACCTCACACCACCATATATTCTCAGTATAGACGCCTGACATGCTTTCACACAAGAAAGGTATTTTAGTAACACAGTGTTTCTGCTGAGGCAAATTAATACTATTTTGTTTCTCTGGAGTGTCCAAAATAACAAGTAAACACTTTAAACCATAGCACTAGATACAAACACTTTTTTTTTTTTTTTTTCTTTTGAGGAAAATTAGAAAAATTCAAGCTGGAAGTTATTTGGAGCACACACGTAATCATCCACCAGTAAAAGTCCATTTCTGCAGTAAAAGGGATCTTAATCTTGAAGAGAATTACTACAAATTCTAAAAAGGATGAAAAGCCTTTTTTTTCCTAGGGGAGGGAGGGATGCAGGAGAGAAGGAAGGTTGCATTATACTACAGTGCAAAGTCGTGTATTTCCTGTTTTTCAACAGCTGGAAGCTCGCCTAAATGTTGTTTGGAACGCATTCCTTGTAACTTACTATAGCAGGATACAGGTTCTGCCATATCTATGACAAAGTCCCCGGCTCCCCACACCATGACAGTCCAAGAAGGCTGTTCTAAGCTAAGGATGCAACACAAATAGATCCTGTGTCTGAGTTTATGCAGTTACAAGTCAACATTCACACTTCAAACAGCAGTGTTATTAAAAAAAACCCAAACAATCAAACAAAAAAACCCCAACCAGTATCAGCCACTCAAGTGCTGTCCTATCTCACTTCAGTCTACCCAGTCTATTTCTACTACTATTAGATTCATCTCTATATATTGGTTCATTTACATGCCTTGGAGGACAGAGACAATTGCCGATTACCACATTTGCAGCCACAAGCCACTGAAGTGTCTCCTCTACCATACTGAGCAGAATTTGATCTTCAGTCCATACACCCGCATACAACCAGTAACATCAGCAGTTGTGAAGAAGCAGAACGAGACAAACTTCCAGTAACAAACTTACTGAACTTGAGCAATTGCTCAGGGCATGAAACTGAAATCTGTCAGGTTCTTCTGCAAGAATATAAACAGCCAATGTTTTGCAGGACACTTCTACAGATGTTATTTCTAAGCACAAGTATGCCAAAATGCATTGTTCCAAAGAGACGGACTGGACTCTATAGAGTATTAAGACTTCTTTTACACACTCTGAGATAAAGATTTAAGAAACTGTAATTATATTTTTTTTCCCTCCTAGAGATGCAACCAAATTTGTAGCTTTCTACTCAGTGGTCAGGTGTTCCTGCAGAGCTGATCTATGCTTATCAGTTCAGCACGTTCAACAGAACTTTTCTGCTCTCTGGAATAATGATGTTAATGAAATGGAAGTCTGAATTCACCAAAGAGTTGAGCACTGGAGTTCTTTAAACCCCAGTATTGTACTCGACAGCTATGAAAGGGTGAGCAACATCAACAGATGTATCTAGTATTGTTACAGTAGTCCAGAAAATAAAATTAGAAAACAGATGTTAAAAAAAAAAAAAAAAAAAAAAAGTAAAAGGTATATTGGTAGACATTTCATGATGGTTTTGTGTTCTTGTTTATTTGGCCACGCCAGGGCACATCTGCACATTACTCGAACTCCAAGAAGAATCAAAAGTTCATAATGTTTTGTAGATTAGATTATCAATTTCAAATGATACAGATAAAACTGAACAAAACTCTACTGCCTAAATCTCTTTGACACACACCATAAACGTTACACAACACCACAAACCAGGCAGTAAAAATACCAGAGGATGCTATGAAACACAACAGAGCAGAAAGTGAGGTCACTTGACCAGTGGTCCAAACACTATTTCGCATAAAAATCATCATTGATTTCATCCACTGAATCAACATGGTAAAGCGCCGCAAAGCACAGTTAAGTTCCATACTATTTACCCAATTCACTTTAGAACTATGAATTCAGCAAGTAGATGGATCAAAGAATATTTTCCTTTGTACCACAACACTGCCTGTAAACCACCCTATGACATTTAGTTGTTAACCTTTAGCTGGAAGGTTGAACTTTTTGGATGGTAGCACATTCATCATCTATCTGATATTTGTTCACAGATTGAATAATTAAATGGCAGCTGACAAGACAGGTAACTACTTCACAGAAGCAGTCCCTTGAAAAATAGTAAGATAAGCAAGATAGCCTTTCATTTCTCAAAAAGAATCAAAAGATTTACAGTCAGTGATGTTTTTAGTGACTAATGAGAGAACAGTATTAAATATAGCGTTACCTTCATAAGCGTGATAGTTGTAGTAGGCAAAGTGATTCCTTCTCCCTGGGGTTAGAAACACATGCAGAGGACCCAGGTGAAGGCAGCACCAGCAGGACAGATACCATGCAGAACATGCGGAAGAGGGCAGGAAAAGAAAAGACAGGAAAGGGTGAAACTGTAGCCAGACAACACTTATTCAATTTATAAGGAAGAAGTGTATTAAACTCTTTCAACTTTAGAAACTGCACAGAATATAAAGACATCAGTTCTACAAAGCTACTGAATGAAACAATCCCTATTGTTTAGAAAAGCGCCACCAAGCTGTTAGGAGAAAAACATGAACCCCGGGCACCATGGCAAAGGCTTAGTACACAGTGTTGTCACCTGTGGCATTTCAGACTGTTTTTCCTCTCCCATTTAATGGATGTCTTGCTCCACTGCCCAAGCACAACATTTTAATGCTAAAGCGACTAGGCTTCATGAAGAGTTTAGAGCACAAGAAAAGGAATCAAAAGTACTATTAAAAAATCCCAAAGTATCGGTATGCAAATCAAACCTCAGCATACAAAACACAATATAAAACACATTTAATAATATATTCCGCATACTAATTTCATATGGCTAAAAAACAAAAAACAAAAAAAAAAAACCAAAACCAAAACCAAAAACCCACACAAAAAAAAACCCCCAAACAAACAAAGACAAACAAGGAAAAAAAATACAACCAAAACCAAACTAAAACACACCACATGACTTGACTTGGGATTTTAGCCTTTTTTTTTTTTTTTTTTTTCAGCAGTTCTGAACAAAGTTTTCAGCACTAACTTCCAGCCTTGCTTCCCAAACGGTGAACAACCAGACTTCAAATTGTAAATCACTTCTTTGGATACCTGAGTGTACCAAAGTTACACTTCACAGGAAAAAGAGCTGCAAATAACTAAATCACCACAACCAAGAGTCCACATCCAAAACTTTAATTTCTATCGTCTTCATGTTTCAGAGTAGAAGTTGCATGTGTTTTATCAGACTTTCTTGGTCTTCCAATCAAAGTTTTAACTTTGAAAATCTAAATGCCTATGTAATAATGTATTTTAGATTATTAGATAACCAGAATTCTTACCTGGGCTTAATTCTACCAAGTATGGTAGTTTTTCAGGAGGAAGGCAAGAGCCATAGCCAGACCCGTCAACTCTTTCCTTCCCCTTTAATGGCTTTCCATCAGTTGTTTTCTTGGATTTCTTTGGGATATAATCAGGAGGCCGCCTTTTCAACTGAAAGACTAGTATTCCTAAAACACAGTATTATACATCTTTTGAATCTCACTATCAGTGAACAAGCACGCATCAAATATCTACTAATTTTAAGTGTTCCACAGGATTAATTTCAGTTTACTGAGTTCCTGACACTTCTTTATGTAGTTATTTTTAAGTTAAAACTATTTAAAAGATTAATAGCATACTCCTCCACAGTAGATAATTTAAAAAACTTTAGGATAAAACGTGAAACTCTTCTACTGATTAAAGAGGTAGTACTATAAACAGTGCTGAATTAAATAGTAAATAACTCTAAAAACACCTAGTATTAAAAGTGCCTGAAAACAAAACACTTTAAACTCATGTTCCAATTTCTTATTTTACAGGGGTTCAGCACCTTTGGCTTTTAACACCCAAGGCACCAAAATCTCTTAAAGCTTTTTTAGACTTACCTTTATCACTAGGCCACTCCCTGAATATCTGCAGTGGACACTCATCATCATCAAGAATAGTTTCTTTAGCACCTTTATCATCAGAGTGCTGAGCACCAGGAGGCAGCGTGACCTAGAAAAGAACCATTATCGGGTTTTAGAGCTGTTAGCAGACAATTAGAACAGAGGACTGAGGGATATAACTTCTGATTTTTTCTTGTTTGTTTATAACAAAAGATAAAGCAAAAGGATTCAGTTACTTGAAACACGTTTTGCCTTCCAAGACTTTTTCCAACTCTCTCTTGCCTCTTGGTACAGTTAAATCACACTTCCCAGAACACCAGATACATTTAAAACGCAAAGGAAAGCGAGTTACATGTAAGGCAGTAAAGCCGTCTAAAGAACCAAAACTAAGTATACTTTGGGAACAGAAGCACAGACTGCACATACCTTTTACAGCTATATCCTGACAAGTCAGAGGGAGAAACCTTGATTCATGAATTCTGACTCTAAAGGAGACACAACTTGTAATCTTATGCACATTTGCATTACTGCTGTCCACAGAGATCAAGCATAAAAAACGATGATAGATGGTATTACAATGCATGAGTATCTTCTAAGTTAAAGATATATCTTTCAAAGCTGAGTATAATAATAAAATATATTTTATTTATACCTAATTTGTGATCCCAACAATGTTACTTAAATTCACAGACAGCTCTATTTTAAACAAACTACTCAAAATTATTCCCATCTCTGAACTATGACCCAGGTCACACCTTCTGGAGTGATGCAGCTGTTAGCTACTGCACTCTACTATGCTGCAGCCCTCCAGAGACTTTCCACTCTTATTTACCACCTCTTTTCCACACCCATAACCAAGTTCTCACAGATCCACCTCAAACATCCTTTAATCTTCTTCCAAGCAGGAAACAAGTACATTTAAGATCTAAAGTATGTAATCGAGTCATTTGCCTTTCCCTAAAACATTTTCTATGCAAAACCTGGCTAAACATAGGACTAATTAAATTATCTTTAATTAGATTTTCAAATAGACAAGACATTATAAAACAAGGAAAACATTAAAATGTATAAACCGAAGGGAAACAGAAACACATCTACACTCAAATCTTATCTTGCCAAACCACTCTTTTCTATTTCGTGTCTCCAATTTTAAAATCAATTACACATACAGGATAATTTTGATTAGCTAATTAAAGTAACACTTTTTCAAGCTTTATTCAAAAAGCAACGATTTTTAAATTCCAAAGCCCTAGTGACAGAAGGCAGCCAGTTGCAACACAAGAACTACATGCTACAGTATGCATACCAGGGCTGACCAATACTGGGGAACACACCAATAAAAACCAAAATGCAGTGAAGTTAAAGGACAGCTGAGATACATACAGATGCTACTACTTGACCCTGATACTACTTCTGCCTTGGAACTTGGATGAGCATCTGTACCTGGCTTAATGGCAGCAATGGTTAACTAGACAAGTCAGAGAAGAGGGATCAAAAAAAGCACTAATCCCCTTGTCCTCCCAGTCTGTTACATTCCTCCCTGTCTCTCAGGAAGCATGAGCTGGTAACTCAGGCATATCTCACTTTAAAAAGTGTGTGACCTAACCTGTGGAAAGACACAAAACACCACATCTGAGCTCACGTAGGCCAGGAGGCTTCTAGTTGTGAAGAAGTAATTTCCAAAAGCAGCTCTGTTATAGGTAAATACTGCCTCAGTTTCACCCACAAAGCTGAATTTCCTACATTTTAGAATAACAGTAAAAGTTGGGAACAATTTTATATTTTGATTGGGTTTTGGCTTATAGGTAATTGCTTTCATTTTGAGAAACTGAAGATACAGTTAAATATCCTTTCATGAATTTAAATCCATACAGACTGCTGAGGTGAGGCACACAAGTTTTACTGACATCTGAAACAACATCGGAAATGGAGACTGGTAAATCTGGCTTAAGATCACAAGTCTTGGAAGAGACTTGAAGTCTCTTCAGTCTACCAACTGAAACAAATGCATAACAGATGATTAGGAAGAATATACTCTGCTTCCTCACAATTGCACTAATTACCATATACAAATTATTACAAAGTCATTCCAATCTTTATTCAGCTAAGAACGCAGTGAAACATGCAGGAAATTACAAGCTAAGAAATTTAAATGAGGTCTATAGCAACTGAGGACTTAACTTTCAAGGCATTTGCTGGGATAAACAATTAAGAGAAGACAATACTCAAATACTTAACCTTCCTGTGGTCAGTATTAACTACAGACCAAGTTATCAGATCTACCCTTAGCAAAAGTTTCACCAAAAAAAAATGAACCCATGCTATAATAGGTCTTCAGTAAGCTCTTCTGTCATTTTAACTTTTTGGGTTTTTTTATTATTTTTTTTTTAAATAAACCCCTCTCATTTATTTTATGTTTTAATAGATCTATTTATTCAAATGAATGAAGCCTCAATATTCCTTACAAGTTGGGAATACAGGCTCTGCACATGCCCTTGAAATGTTGCCTGTAATCATGCTTGTAATGTTTATTTCTTAAGCAAACACACCCAAAACTAATCACCATGAACTGCATGGTTTTGCTTGACATTACAAAAAGTTATTTATGCCTTATTCTCAATGAAAAATACAAGCATGCTAAACCAAGAATCCAATCAAAATTCTACTTTTTTAAGAGTTAACTAGTTTGCTGTGTGCCTCAAGTCTGATGCCCTAAGTGAATACGCACAGGTTGCTTGGAAGACTGTCTGATTAATTTGACATCTTCAGATATGTGCACTGAACCCAATATTATTCAGGCAAACTCAAGCCAGGCAAACTGAAACAAACAAAACATACTAGAACAAACCTGTATTTACTTGATTACATAGAAAAGCACTTCACAACTGGGCGTAAGGGTACAGGCCAGTACACTGCAAACCATGGTATGAAAGCAAGAAACTAACAGGAAACTGCCATTTACAATAATGGTTGTCAATGGTAAATGTTAAGAAAAATTCTTACAGCGTTCATGTTTCAACTGAAACTTCAGAAGTGAGTGAACTTTATTACAGGAATGTATACAACCCTATAAAGGTCTTGTCATGTAACTATCTATCTTAATAGTTAAGTAAATGCCAACTGTTTAAGTCTTCTTTAAAACATTTCACCTTCCACCTAAAGAGAACAATTTAAATATCCCAAACAGTAGGAAACTGAATTTATATGCTTCATTGTACACTGTTTTAAACCCAATAAATAAGAAAATAATTGGAACATGTGCAAGACAAATCTGTCTTCAGTGGAACATTTAAAGTGTCAGAAGAATGCAGGCAAAAAAGCCCCACCAGGGGTAAAGGACACCTATGAGACTTCAGTGTAAAGGAGAACCAATGGCCACGACACCTATTTAGCACTGTATTTGTGAGTTTCCAAAAAGGAAAAACAGTGATGAAAGACATAAAGCTAAAGCTAGGATACTGTAATGTTTCAAGTAAGGAAAGCAACTCCATAAAATATTTGATAAAAAGTGGATTTTAAAAGTTAAAAATACTCAACTTTATTAATAAAGGAAGGATTATCATACTGAAACCCCAAGCACTGTACCAGTAGAGGCAAGAGAAAGGCCAAAAAGATTTCAGCCAACTGCAATGACTTATGGTGAGCAAAACAGTAAGGTCTTCTACACTTAAAGGTACAAAACAGATCTGCTATTGGCCCGTGAAGATCACCCACGTATTTCAAATGTAAACATAAGCATACAACTTATGTCAGTATAGAAACTTACTGTATCAAGACGATGTTACTCAGAAAAGACAAAGTATTTTCCAGAAGTGCTTTCCAGAAAACTAATTTAAATCAATTTGCTTCACAGCAAAGATTTTGCTAATCTTTCCCAAGATCAAAGCAACATTGTTCAGACTATTTTCTACATTAAACATCCTCACACAAAATTAGAGTACATGGGGAGGGAGGTTAAGAGAGAACACCACCAGAACCACAGTGACTTGCAATAGCTTCCCCGGTAAGTGTGCAATCAGTTCAATAAATTCCATAAAATCTAAATATTTCACAATTCATCATAATACCCTCTAACTAAATGGAGACAAAGCTATCTTCCAAATTCAGTCACAACGTCTTTGCTGTAGCTCAGAATTCTCTCAAACCAGCAAAAAGAGAAGCGTGTCAAGTCAGCTGACTATTTGATAAGATCAATGCCTGAGAATTGTTAATTTCATTTATAGAACCCTCATATGAAGATAACTGTCATAATTAAAACTATACATAGAAAATACTTCGCAGCCAAGACTGAGAAACAGTTTTAATATGCTGTGTCATTAAAAAAAAAAAAACTCACCTATTACTTAGAAAATTATTCCCCTCTATAATAAAAACCTATGTAACATTTTTCTGAAGTTAAGTAAAATTAACTTCCATAGGTGGGACGCCAATTCGTAATAAAGACAAGGATAGGAAGTCCAGAACTTCATTAAAAGTATGTCTACAACTAAGACAAAACTATTGAAACAATAAAAACTAAGAACAGTTCACTGTTACAAAACTATGAAAGCACTACCACTGTACATTTTCCTTAGTACCAATAGAATACTAGAGCAACATCTCAATTCCCAGCTGTCTCTACCACTAGATGCTGTAAGCACAGAAAAAGTAGACACTAAAGTTACTCAAACATATCATAAAACACAAATTGGAAAGCAACTTTAAGACCAAAGATATGTTCACATCCTTTAGAGCAGCTAGAACATGTGGGGACTAGCACATAATATAAGCTTCTTCACTGTTTTTCCAGTGGCATTTCAAGCACTGGAAAAGGGGCAGAGGAAGAGAGCACAGTATCATGAGAGACAAACATTTTTCCCTTTTCTTTTGTCATTTTAAGGAGCAATAAATCCAATTTTACTAGACAAGAAATAACCAGAAATGTAATCAAAGACTGGACTCAATGATCAAATGTTTTCAAGTCTCACCATTCTCCTTCAGAAGATGATATGCACAGAAGTTTGTAAACTTCAGTCAGTACTGCCCATTGGACTGTCTGAATAAAGTCATACCTCTAATAAAAGAGCAATCCTATACAATTCCTTTAGAACGTCTAAAATAATTAAATTATGAAAATAGGTGTAAGTTTCACTTAAATGTTTCTTCTTTTCTCATGTGTAATGAGGGTAAACTACCACTGAAAGGCATAAGGCAACAGCATGTAACATATACCTTTTATAATGGAGTTTGCCTCAGCACTTTTGCCTCTGAGCAGACACTTCTAGTTCAGGGAAATAGTTCTGTGCACAAACAGCAAAATTTAGGTATCTGCAGGATTAACTATTAGTTTATACATCTGTGAACCATAAGCACGCTTAGTGGTATAAAACCACAGAGTCAAGTTCAGAAATACATTACTTTCATTCTTAATGTTTATCTATGTAGCAAGCAATAATTTAGTAATATTGGAAGATTTAGGTTTTAAAAACAAAACCTCTGACAAATCACTTCAGAATTACTGAGGCTGTAAGATTTAATCATCTTTTTTATTAAATAAAAAATAAAACACAAAACAAAAACGAGAAATCAAGTATGAAGCACAAGAAGATTGTGACTTAGTAACTTCACTTACACGAGCAATGCAATAATCCTTTGGATTTTCCTTCTCCAGACCGTATTTTTCCAGTGCTTCAACAACTGCAAAGTCTGCAGTGTCCGTAGTGGACAGCAGGATTGTCTTATACGGTATATTTGGTTTTAAACTGTCCGCATAAATTCTCAATGTCCCTCCTTGGAAACAAAATTTAATTAATAATGCTACCAAATAATAAAAAGACAGAAATATAATAAATGGCTGAACAGAAGAACAAACCCCTTCAGAAATCTTTCAGTCAATCCGCTAATACAAGAAAAGCTACGTAACATCCCTGAAATAACGTCTCCGCCGCTGGCAAAGATCTCCAGTCATGCTTTCCTAATTTCTCTAAGCAAGTCTTTTCCCTAGTCCTTTACCATTCTTTATGTTACCTGAAGTTAAAATGAAGCAGTGACAACGACTGGACAAAGAACTGACCTTTCCCAACCTGACAGCAAGTTTGTGATGGCTTTCAAGAACCTCCCCCCTCTTTAGAAAGCCCATTTAAGATCTCCCTCATGCAATGTTTTCTACACCTATAACCCCTTCTTCACTACTCTTCCACAGACAGAATGTATCATTTGAAGTTTTACCAGTACTAGTATTTTTTGCTTATTTAACACTGATGTTTACAGAACCACTGTTGTTATATCCCCACCCCCAAAAATGTTAAATACTTGATCATCTATATTCACAAGATCTACCAAAACGCTCTGTGCAGACCTGAACAATCACTCCTTGCCATCCTGCATTTGTGCTACTGATTGCATTTTTACATTCAGGTCATTCAGCTTGTTCTTAGTAAAATGAATGACATTTATTTCACAAGACTTCCTCAGTTCACCAGTTTACTAAGCCTAATTCTGTCCTTCATTCTTTCGCAGTTTAGCACTGTTATCAAGATTTCTAGCATATTCTCTTCAATCCATTTGCCCATCACTGAAAGTTTTAACTTGCACTCAGCACAGAACACACTCCTGTGGTATACTACTTCTATAAATCCTTCATTCATTTACACCACAGATGAAATTAGCCATGAAGTACAAAAAATGCTGGAGAAAGCAGAAGTGAAATTTACAGAAGCTGTTGGCCTTAAAAATACTCTTTCAGAACTTAGCCAGAAGAAATCTAAGTACCTGAGTCTGGTCTGCCATCAGAACTGCGGAATTCCTGCATTCTCTTCTCTAGTTTTTGCTGTCGCCGCCGTTTCATAACCACCTCGGGATTTGATATTGTGCGAGTGAAGCTGGTCTCAGGCATATCTTTGTAAACCTCAGCTGCAAGGCGAGAGTTCTCACTGCCAAGTTCGTTTAAATAAACAGAAAAAAATCGTTATTAACAGCTTAAAATACATACATCCTCATAATTCCATACAAGATAAAAGACAAGTAGAATTCATACACATAGGACATCGGTCATTGTAAGTTGGTTTCTACATGAACTTCAATTTTGCTAGGATTAATACTGTTCATGAACCTGCTCACCTGAAATAGACAACAACCATTTTAAGTATTGATGGTTGCTAGTTTTCACTCTTAAGGACTGTGGGGGAAAGGCCTTACAGAAACTTTACATTGTACCTCTAACTTTGTTCTGATTTACAGTACTGCAAATCACATGGAAGTAGTTGGCATGTGCTTGCAGCTCATGCTTTTTCTATTACTAATGCACATAAATGCAATCCTATTTTAATTAAAAACAAAAAATAAAATAAAAATCAAGCTAAGTAACAGCACAGAATACCAGACAGGTCATGCTGACATCTGAAGAACACTGTAAACATCTCCATGCAGAGCAGTATTACATGTACAAAATACAATCATGAACTCAAAAAAAAAAAAAAAAAAAAAAAAAAAAAAAAAAAAAAAAAAAAAAAAAAAAAAAAAAAAAAAAAAAAAAAAAAAAAAAAAAAAAAAAAAAAAAAAAAAAAAAAAAAAAAAAAAAAAAAAAAAAAAAAAAGGGGAAAAAGAAAACTAAGTGGGTGGAAAAATAGCTGAGCAGCTAAATCCTCTATTATATGCCAACCGGGCAACTGATTTCTTTCATCTCTGAGAATCTGTTACCAATTACAAAGTTTTCATCATTCACTTTCTTTCTGGATATGTTAAAAATCCACCATTAATGATTTCCTCCCCTCACCCCAATGTATTACGTATGAAACCTACAAAATCTGGTACAGAGTCTAAGCTTAAATGTAGATCTTTCTCAACTTCATAGTTCTTCTTCATAGAGTTCTTCATGCCCGACTCTTGTACTCCAGTTTTCTGTACAAGGATTAATGTATGTCCTGCCCTGTCTCAATAAGGCACAGCAGATTTGGGAGCAAGAGCTGAAGAACTTGGATGACTGGCTACCAAAACACATCTCAGAAAAACAAACTGATAATCAGGGGTAAGCCAAATGCAAACACCTACACATGCTGATTTTTCTGGCAAAAACCAGAACAATCAAACATAGGCAGAGTAGTAAACCCACTCTAGAGCAAACTCTCAAAATAAACATAGTGGGAAAAGTCCACGTCATTAAGCATGCCAATTTCTGTACAAGGACAAACAGGTGGAAAGAAGCTTATTTCATGTTTTAATAACTAACCTTGTGGCAAAACATACATATAAACCACAGAAATTACCATCACATATTTTGGTTTATCATGATATTGCACCCATATCAACTACTTATTTTTGAAAGAAACAACTTATTTGGTAGAGAGAGTGCATCCTTTAAAGAAAGATGTAGGTTACATGAACTGATCAAAGTTTAACACACTTACATATCATCCCCATGAAGAAGTCTATCATCTTTATCTGATGCTTGCCGCAATGCCTCTTTTTCACGCCTCTTCTTTTCTTTTTTTTCTTTTTTTGAGAGAGTTCGTTTGAAATTCTGGATTACTCCCTCTTTTTCTTGTTTTTCAGGGCCATTACTCTGGGCCTTCTGCAATAAATGAGTTTAAAACAACTTCCATCAATTTTAGTCCAATGAAATGTTAGTATTGGTTTTAACTTTCCAGATAAGTCTGATTAAGACAAGTATCACAACACTGCTCCATTATACAGGGATGGGGACTAATACTCTCCAGAATAAAATGGCAGAAATATTTTCTTATTCCAAAGCAGGTATGAACTGATTAAGCATCTTTCATTCAAGAAAGCAAAGAAAAAAACAGAAATGTACTTGAATAATGCCTATTTCGCCTAAAAGATTAACTGAGGCTGCAAACAAATTTCTGCCTCCCAGTAAAAATATTTCACAAAACAACACTGCACTTCATCTGTTTTCAAGACCATGTTGAAGCATCAGATAATAATAAACTACAGAAGAAAAAACATTAGAGAGGACATTTCCCCTATGGTTTATTTTTCTGAGTTGTCCTTCCAGTGTTATCTTCTCCAACTCCTGCTCCTTGCATACGCAAGATACCTGTAATCCTAGGTTCATTTGCCTTCAGAAGAGAAAATAACAAGAAGATGAGAGAAAGATGATGCAAGTGTTTTCTTCTACCAGGAAGTAAAGAACACAGAGAAGGAAGATTGGAGATTACTTAATTCAATGAATAAGAATAGCAAGCCTAGATGTAGTGCAAGACATCACTGATTTTCTCTCCCCACCTCTAACATGGATGCATCCCATAGTCAAAAACCTAGTGTAAGAATAGCTCATGTCCCAATATCCAACACACCTTTACAATTAATAAACTCTAATTCCAAGAGCCAAAGAAATTTACTGCTCAGCCCAAGACCAAAAACGTGTCTGAAGATAACTCACACTTAGCAGCACATTTTTCAAAGATATAAAGATTTCCAAAGATCTAAGTTAGATATACATAATTACATGACTCCAGGAGCTGAAGTCTCATCTAATTTCATATTTCAGTTACTAATATATAAAAACCCCAAACCATAACACTTTTATATGGCTCATGTTCTTGTGTCCCTCATTTTGCACTTGGAGGGAAAAACCAAACCAAACCAAAACACACCTCCCCAAAAGGGAACAGTCTCCCAGCAGTTTTGTTAAGAACACCATGTTACCTAGAGAGGTAACAATTTTTAGTTATTTAACTCCCTCTGGTATCCCCTTTTAAAGGCTCTGAAAAAGGTAGGATTACCTCCTAGGTGTTTGGCATCATATACTATATGAGGAAAGTCTTAATTCATGTTAGAACAAAGCAAGCTCTACATTCTCTGGGCATTACATGCTCTAGTACTAGACAGCATGGATCAAAGCATCACAAGCCATCTGAAAGATGTGTTCCTAATGTGTTCCATCCGAATGCTGTGTTGTGAAGATGCATTTTAGAATATTTCAAAAGACTAGCTCCAGATATCAAAGGGCAGCAGCAGCAGTTATTCTCAGGAATTAGGAAAGTAGGAATTACGTTTTGCTATATATGCAAGTCACACACACTTCAAAACCACTGTTACCACTAGCATACTCCATAAAGATACTCACCTTTGGAGGAAGTGCATCATTTTCATTCTTGAGAACAAATCTTCCCTCTCGATCATCTTTGTTCCAGTTTAATTGTACAACAAGAGGCTTCTCATCCACATCTAATCTTCTTTCTTCTTCAAAAAAATGAAAAGCAGTAAGTTACGTAGCACCTCAAGAGCAAAGATATTTAGAAACAAGTAAAGCTCTTAAAAAGCAGGTTTGCTAATAGTGCACATCAGCTGATGTTTCCCTCTTTAGTACAGGGACAGAAAGTCTGGGGAGGTAGAAATGTATGTTCCCTTTCCAGCAACCAGCCTATGTATGTTCCCTGTAGGTACATAAACTAAAGGTCCACATAAAGTAGTCCTGCAAATCTCCTTTGTCAGAACTAAGTCTGGGAACGTAAGATAATCACTCAGAAGAACTTACATCTACAGTTATAATGTTTCAAACTTTGTAACTTTGTGAGACTTCCAAATATTTATTTTCCTTATTTTAATTTTAACAAGCCTGATTGTGGCCCAAGAACTACTATTCTGGAAAGACCATACAAAATAAACCAGACTGCACAATGGCTTTTTTCTTTATTTCATGCATCTACTAGACAACATTTCACTTAGTGTATTATATATATGAAAAAAAAAAAATCTGAGAATGTTTTAAAAAATTAAACAAATGTTGCCATGTAGCTCCCTTCTAGAAGTAGGTGACACTACTTATACACAGAGCAAGACAATAATGTCTTCGCAGTTACATTTTATTTAATGAGAAACAGTCCTATTGAATGAGGCACCTCCCTCATAAACCACATCTTAAACATCAGGAACTTGGTCTACAAAGGAAACCATTTCATTTTGACTACTGGTACGGTGCTAACAGATTTTTAAAGAAACCTAATGCAGAATAACCACATACTATTAATTGCTTAAATTAGTGATGACACATGCACTTTTTCCTAATCCCATGTAATCCGCATCAAGTCTTCATTTGTAGACTCTGGAAAGTGACGCATATCCTAATAAATTTCCATTCACTATCTCAAATTCAATAATTTTCAGTCTTTCAAAAGCAAAATTCAAGGGAGTTAAATTATTTGTGTAAGCTTCTAAAGTACAAAAAAAGAAAGAGAGCAACACCATGCTAGTTTCTCCTATTCCTGTCTCCACCACCACACACACTACCACCTTCCAACTAGAAGCTTTCTACTACTGGTGGAAGACAAATGCTAGCAGTATCAAAAGGTTATTTAGATATCCATGTTCTTCACAGTTAACATGAAAAGTATCTGTTTAAGTAACAGAGTGTCTTCAAATAATACTATGTTGAGCTTTCCCCAATTTAGCAGTACAGGAACACCAAAGAACTGAGGATGTACTCCAAATTAACACTCCTATTATCCCATTATAAATTTAGCCTTTACCTACTAGTCCTAAAAATAGTAACTCTGTCAACAAATTAACAGGATGTCAAGCACAGCATTTAATAGAGGATAATCAAAACTCATATAAACTGCAGGCCTGATATGGGTACTTAACATTTTTAAATACCTCTCCCCATGTAACACTTAGTTGCAATATACTTAGGAACAAAAAGAAAAAAAAGACCCAAGTTATGTGGTTCAGAAGCTGGAGGTAAACATATATTTTGGCTGGAGCGGACAGGAAAGTGGTGTGGATGCAGGGAAGGCTTCATGAACAAATACTAACCTCCGCTGACATGCACTTCGTAAAGCGAGTATTTAGGGGATGACAACATTCGCATGTCTGGTCGAAACTTCTCTGCAAGAGTTTCTATCACATCTTGAGTTGTGGCTGTACTAGACACACGGATACATTTTGTTGCAAAATTTCCAGCTGCTTTGTCTTGAAAGTAAAATCTCATTACTCCATGAAACTCTAGATCCTGTAAAGAAATAAAAATACAAATCTGAGTGCTGGCTAACAGCAATAAGGTTCAGAGTTGTCTGATTATTTATTAGTTACCAATATATAATGAAAATATAAGACATTCAAATACCACGCTGATTTTCAAAATTTTGAGGACAGTAGAATTTACTAACTACGACACCATGAACTTGGTAAGAAAAAGGATATTCTCTAAAAATAAACTAGGTACTCTATATTAGTGGAAGTATTTAAAACTTGGATCTAAAATTTACAACTATTGTCAGGTTTACCTGAGGGAGAACACAACTTTTTTTTTTTAAACCCAGAAACATCTCTTGACACTAGTCTCAATGTATACTGTTACCCAGAGCAGGCCCCTGTACCCCATATTGTAAGGGCACAGGCTAAATATGCTTGAGGAATAGGAACATGTCTCAGAGAACAACTTTCTGTCACAGCAGTCCTAAGCATCATCTTTTCTCTTTTCTTTCCCCCCTTTCATGAGCTACTCTCTCTTACGTTGGCATTCTGGTCCCAGAAACAGCCTCATCTGGAACATAACAGAACACCCTGTTCTATATTTTCTGAAAGGTTAATCTTTAGTACAGCTCCCTCCACACTATGGTAAGGAAGAAAGGCTCCAGTACCACACAAGGTGAAAGGGAGGGAAGATAGGGACTGCAGCTGTAACCAGGTGGCTACACCACAGCTGCAACATCAATCTGTTCCAAATGTTGTAGATTCACATCCTCAGATATTTTCTTCAGGGACAAGAGTCCTGCCCTCCACTCCAGCCTACCAAACTGTAGGAGGATTCCAGCTGCTCATGCAACTCCATTACCAGTCTGAACAGCAACTCCAAATCCAAATTCCAGTTCCCCAGCAGTCTCCCCCGGTCAACTCCTTAGCCCTTGCATAATTCCCAGCACTGCACTCAGGGGGAATGAAGAAGATTCAAGTGCACTAGCTGACAATTACAAGTTTCAGTTTAATCATCATTGCTCCTGTTTTCACTTTCCAGAACCTTTGAAAGAGAGATATCCTCAGATATCAAGTGTGGTGGTGGATTTGAGGCTAAGCACAGCCCTTTCCAGTACTATATCTGACCCCATGAAACACATGACAACATTTCTTTGAACAGCAAAGAACCTGATATATTTATCGAAGCTACTCTATCACTCAGAAGACCTTCACAAAAAAAAAACAAAAAACAAACAAACAAAAAAAATAAACAACACAAAAACCCAAAAAAAACCCCACCTAAAAAAAAGGTGTTATAGCCTATATTATAATAAACATCTAAGTCACCTACATATACACAGAAGCACGTGCTGTTCTTCCCAGGATGCTCCCTAGCCTGCACCAATACAACATTCATATGCAAATGCAGCATGGACCTAGACTGTGGCCAATTTTGTTTTATTCTCTATTGTTATCCTAAGAATTTATAGAATTAATCTTTCTGAGCCTAATTTGGTGCTCCCACAGAACTATCTAATGTAATCTCTCCTGCAAGGAGTTACAGGTTCCACAGGTCTTACTTGACATTAACTGCCTCCTTCTCATCCACTCTGAGTGCAATTATTCAAAGTTGGGTCTCAATTCTTCAATGCTGAGTACTTCTTCAATGTTTTTTCCTTTCACAAAAGCAGTAATGAGTTCCTCTGAAGAATCATCACTTCAGTATTGTTTTACTGCTCTGACAATCTGGATGTGAAAACAACTGAATACTTGGCCACTGACTGTCCATTTCTCCCCATCCTTTTCTATGGCAGCTTCTCAACAGCTACTACTCACCTCTGAAAAGCACCCTATCCCCTTCATTTCCTGTCTTTAATCATCTATCTCAAATTATTAATGAATTATTCATTACAGGACTTACACCTCTCATGCAGAAGGCTACCAAATGACTTCTGGAAATCCTACCCACCATAGCAAATTAGAACTTCCTTACCTGTGTTCTTACTAACTCCCTCAACTGACCTCCAAAAGGTCTGAGGCACAACTTCTTTTCACAAAGCTCTGCTGATCTTACTACAATCTATTCTAATTACTATGTGCCCATGAATTCTGTACATTGCTGTAGTTTCTAATCTGTACAGACAACATCCTGAGTAAAGGTCCTTTTACTACTTGCCTCACACTGCATTTATATTCAATAACATAAAGATGCCTAGCTAAAGGACTCATTACCTATCACTTAAGAAAATTCCTTCATCCCTCACTTTCTATAGTTGTTGCACAAACACTGTCTGGTTCTACCAACTTGCTTTCATGTTGTTCAGCTGTTCTCTAAACTCTTAACAGATACTGATTTGAGAGTATTTCTCTGATAAGTTACCCATAGCAGGTTCTTGGCAGAGCACCCTTTCCAAGATTTTCAACAATGAACACATTATCTTCTGAAATTTTCTTTTATAAAGTGATCATCCTGTGGCCCTATGGCTTGTAGTAGGTTTACTACTACTAATGTGCTGAAAGGCAGTTAAGGACTTTTCAAAATTTAAAACTGAAATTCTTTCGTGCTATCTTGCACTTTTATATTCTGCTTGCCATATTCTGTATCTTTACAGCTTTCCTGATTTGGATACTACTTCAGCTTCCTAATAACTATCTTTGCCCAATATTCAGCCATGCCAGCTTCCTTTTGCACTTCCCTTGATAGCTGGCATGCTTTCGCTCTGCATCTCCAGCATGTCATCTTTAATTCTCAGCAGGTGGTAAGTACTTTACTACTAGTTGCCTCTTCTAGCTCTAACAAGCTTCCCTAGTGCAGCTATGCTGTATTTCCAATCAGGTTGGAAAAATCTTGTAGTTCTTGCAAGAAAAATGAATCTAAGCATGTTATGATCTCTAGTACAGAGAGCATTCTCCCAGGTAACATTTTGAGCCACGTCCCACACACACTTTTGGACCAGTTTATATGGTTGCCTCTTGTGTAAGTAGTCCTTAACCATAAATGCTTCGCAATACAGCCACAGCAACTTTTATAACCAATTTAAGGTTTTGATCCACTTGTTTGATGGTTGCAAAAGATGACAACACATGAGCTTCCTGCAGAAGTGTCATGAAGCACAATCATATCCCATTTATAACATTTATTTCCCTTTAGACAAGGTTTTCCCCACTACCATCTCAAGGTACTGCTGAAGCAATAATTAAGAGAGAAAAATGAACACTCTAAAAATCTCTTTAAGCTGTTGCACATTGTGCGAGTTCCCATACACAGATAAGGTTCTGGCTCATTTTATTTCTTTCTTTCTTTTACGGAGGGGAGATTATTTTACTGAAGACACATTCCACTGCCCATTAGCAATGCTTTTAATCCTATAGAGTTTTTTAATTCTCTACAACAATACAGCAGATATTCAAGAGCAAAGGAGTGCAACACAGATCCATTCAGAGAAGATCCAGAAATATTAAATTATTTAAATAAAAGTGGTTGGTGATATGGAAGTAATTTCTTCACATTTCAAAAACTTAGGAAAGCAAGAGACTACAAAAACACAATACCCCCCCCAAACCTCTAGTCTTCATTATTATCATCATCATCATTATATATCACTTGTATAAATATGTGTGTATATAGCTCCAGTTTCAGACACATCTAACTTCCTGGCCATATGCTTAGCAGACCAATAACACACACACACACACACACACAGACTGATGTCACCACTCACACTAAGACAACAAGGTAGGCACCACTCAAGTTTCAAGTTACCTCCCCTCCAACTCTGCATTAAAGCATTTATTTTTCAGAGGTACACTTCATCCTCAAACTCACTCCACTCACTCCTGTATTTTTCTGTCAAGACTGCCAAGCAGGTTCACTGCAGCTTGTATCATGGACTTGTTTCAAGAGAATAGGCTAAAGAATAAAAAACACTTGTCCTCAGCCAAATAGATACACAACTATCTGTTACTGCCCAACATACACTTTTAAGTGGAGAAATCTCTCCAAAACACTTATAAATCTTTTAAAACCATCCTTCTCTAAAGATAAGAGCTGCCATTTATAAACTACCAAAAAGAAGTTAAAATGTTTTCTGGATTCCAAAAGTGACTAATTACATAAGTGTATGTATTTAGTTCTTTTAGTTCCTCTAGGGAGCTGATATGCATCACAGGCAATTTTAGCTTTCTCATCTAATCGCATTTTTGATATTTTATGTATCTGCTGTGCAAGCCTCTTGACTCCTTATGTAGGAATGTGAGGATACAGAACTGTCTTCGGCTACACAAGCACAGTCAATGTCAACAATTTTTTAATGCTGATCACCTAGACTGCAAAATGTATTTTAAAGAGCACCTAGCAGAAGTCAGCTCTTTTTAGGTCTTTCAAATCATAAGGGCCATTTTCCTTAAATACAAAGCCTAATGGGTTTTTATCCCTATGAGAACTAGGTTTTTATAAGTATTCCCTACCCAAAAGAAGGTTCCAACTTATATAATAAAAAATTGCCAGTTAAGTACTATTTCTTGGCTTTGCAAACACAATTAGGTTGTGTCACCTCTTCATTAGGCACAAAACCCAGATGATTCTACTACTTAATTATGACTTTCTGCATAAAGTTCAAAACTAACAGGTTAAATGTTCCAGAAGTATGTCTTTGGGGGGAGGGGGAGGATAAAATAAACACACTTGAAAGCATCAAAATGGCACACTAGAAGCAACACCTTCACAACACTAAAGAATTCTAAATTCTACAAAGTCTTGTGGAAAACCTCTGATGAAACATTCTTACAAAACATCTGTGGTTTCAGTGCTATCGCCCTCCTCTGACACTCTTCCTGATGACCTCAGACCATCATCAGCTGAAAGAGTACTACAAAAGCAGGAAGCAAACAAACCTTAATACATAACAGGGTCACGCAGATCACTTAAGCCACATTTAAAACTGAAAATGTGACATACACGTTTTCAAATGAATCACCAAAGTTTTCCACAGAGCTTCAGCAGTGATTCCTGTTTCTCAAAATAGCTTGTTTGATCTTTAAAACTAGCTGCCAATTACTTACTATCAAGTAGGTATTCCTGCTTTAAAGCAGTAACCAGTAATAATCAAGATAATCACTCCTCTGAAGGTACGTTATGCAAAACAGAAAAGACATAAAAGAGGCAGAGAAGAGCGTCTCCAGCTTCCATCTCCAATTATGGAGACTGGTTACACACACATACAAAAATTGTTAACAGTAGTAGTTAATACTTTGGTTATTTGAAAATCCCCACAGAAAAACCAGCTCTCTTCCCATTGTCGCACTCTTCTTACACAAGAAAAACACAGTCAAGCAGGACTATGAAAAACAAGTGGAAAGCGATAAAAAGACTGTGCTGTAAGCACGGTTTGGAAAAAGCCTGCAACATGACAATGGGATTTGTAGCAGGCAAACCTGGACTTCCTGAAGAATCAGAGAGGCTTCTGCAAACAAAGCAGTTATATCCAGGAGCAGTAATCCATAGCCATGCTTACATATGAGAAAGGAAACCCCTCCTTTCAAGCGTCAGTGGAAGTAATGAGAGTATTATTCCAATATGTAAGGCACAGCAATGAATGAGAAGATCAAGATCACTATTCCCACAAGCCAAGCAAAGAATACTCCTAAACTTTTAAACTACTATCCCACACACATCAATCATAAAGCAGTACATACTTCAATACTTAAGCATATTACACACTATTCATTTTGTGAACTATTCAATCTCTTGAGCAGTAGGGAACATACAAGTTTCCCTTCACAAATCCTCATCTGTAACCCCTCCAAGAGCCTATCTTTGATCTCTTTTAGCTGCATTGATAACACTGTTTGTCTTGCAAGCAGCATTCTGCATGACTGCATCTAAAAAATACCAAAGCCCAGCACTAGGAATGTCACATCTTTCTTCCTGTCCCATTCAAATTCTACAGGCAAAATCTACAGAAGACTAAGTCCTAAACTAAGCTGCAATTATTATTCAGGTACACACACTTGTTGCTCAGGAGTTTTGCTAATAAAATATAAATCACAATAAAACCAATTCACAGTACAACACTTAGAATTAAAACAAATACATGGTGCTTCCAAATTAATTCAGATCACAATATTGATACAACAGGTCAGCATAACAACAGTATTATCACTGCAGGATATTCTGAAACATTCATGCAACACCTTTGTACCTGACCCTTTGTCAACCTACAGAATAAAAAAAACGGAATTGCTTCCTTTGCCTCTTCGAAAGCCATAAATATGTAACAAACCTATGCAACTCTAATGAATGAAAAACAAAATTAAAAAAAATTACAAAATTCCCACAAGATCCAAGATCTTAAAACCCCAAACATATTAAATCACTAAGGGAGTAAGCGCTGCAATTACATCAGGGTCAGGTCTCTAGCATACATTCCCTGGAGTGAATTCTCAACTTGAAAGTGAAGGATAGACAATATTTTCATACACAGACTCTACAGCCAACTATTCAAAATGAATTCTGAATAGTCTTAAAAAAAATCCTGTTAACTGTTATAACCCGTTTTCCATGTAGAGGAGAAAAGTAATGTTTTTGCTAAAGTACATTTTTTCAGACACCTTCAAAAAGTGCAGCTTCAAGATTAACAACAGAATACCCTAAATGGCTCCAAGAGAACAGAGGAAGAACAATACAGATGAAAAAAACCCAGCGCCTATAAAAATATTTTTCATCAGCTTTATTTCCTCTTCCAAACCTTTGACACCTGGATCAACAAAGACTCTCCACTACAGAATGACTCACCCTGCCACAACAATTTACACACACCATAATGTTCACAGAAGCAGGACCAACAGCTGTGCTGTCAAGAGAGAATTATCAATAATCCACAACACAAGCAGCATAACTAAACAAAATCCCCTCTATATTCCTGAAAAGGCCTGCATCGTAGGAACCAGGCCCACTAAGATATGAAACAAAGTCTTAAGATCAAAACCCAAGAGGTACTACAAACATCTTCATTATATAAATATAATGCAATGAAGTCAATGCAAAACCCACTGCAGTACATGACAAATGCTACACAAATAAAAACTACAGCCAAAAATTCATGTCTCTAACTACCACATCCTCTACAAAAGGATTTTCTTTCATAAATACAACTTGAATGCCCATGTGAACCTTGAATTATCACTAATGTAAATATTTCACTGTGTACTTTATATGCATTCTCACTACTTCCCCTTATCTATCTGCCTATATAGTTAGACTGATTATAGTAATGTTTCATCCCAAGTTATTGTATTAATTGCTGAATTATACCTCAGTTCAAAAAATTAAGATTCAGAATAGACCCATTTACACGAGGTAGATGAACCAGAATATTTCCTACCTACTTCAAAACAAGAAAAAAGTTGTTTTCAGAATCCTACTTTGCCAAAGCCACCAGACTCAGTATGCAGCCATCAACCATGCTGTATTCTGAAGACACTTCAAGTTTTCATCACCTCCTACAAAAAGACGTTCTTATACAAGCAACATGAAGTGTCTTCAAGCAAGATTTATGACTCCAGAAGCAGCTACCATTAAAGAAAAATCTGCCAAGGGTGTTCCCCCAAAAGCATTACAGGCTTAACCTTCTAACTCTTTAAGTTTCAAACCTACAGTAAGTGATCTGCAACACACAGCTACTGTCTGCCACCTGCAGGCTATTTTTTGTTAGGCTGCGGCGGACAGCATCATTTAACCTTACACAATTAACCAGAGAAAATGCAATTACTGTTCTTACAAAATTATGTCTACTACGATTAACTAAAAAACATAAAACCAAAAATATTTCCAACAGTGAGCACTACCAACAGTTCCGTAACTATTTAATGATTCATCAAACTAGACTGCTTTAATTCAAAATGCAACAAATAAACCCTCAGGTTAAATCATACCACCCTTTATAAACTTTATTGATGTTGGTGTCACTCAGTGACTCCCACAATACCACAATACTGAGGATCCAGTAAGCATTGTCAGCACATACTTTGAAAATAGACCCCCAACACAAGCTTAAAAGAAGTTATTAGGAACATGACAGAAAAAAAAAAAAGGAAAAGTTACTTGACACAAATTTGGTGTATCAAAATACTCCAATACAGTCTCCAACAACAAAACAGAGATACAGGCAGTGTTCAACTGTATCTGAAACCAAGTAAAAAGCCAGTTGAAAGCAAGTAAAAAGCCAGTCAAAACCAAAACAAACCCTCCTTTAAATTAGTTATGACGTACTTAAATGCAAGAGGAAAAATAATAAATAGAAATGGTCCTCAAGAACATAGTTTCTAGTATTTACCTACAACCTGTCACTGTTGTGGAACTAAAAGCCAAATATTTGTGAGCAACTCCAGAAACTTAAGAGAAGAATTAGAAGTACAGACAATCCACTATAGCATCTTTCAAGTATGTCTTAAAAAAAAAAAGTTGAAGTAAATCAGAGTTCTCCATATTATTTACTGTGTTAAAGACTGTTCCTTTTGAACAGTCTGATTTGGAGGAAGAGGAACAGTTTATTACATCCACATCAAACCAAAACACAGGAAAACTGTAAGGAGGAGAATGAAAACACTGGAAGTTGGATTTTTCACTGGCATTGTTATTTGCCAACAACCTGCATAGCTGCAATCCTTGTATTTAAGCATCTTCAGGCATCAATCAGGCCATAAAAGACTGCCCTTACTCACTTTACCATTAGAAGTGTAGGCACTTCAAAGCAACAGAAACTCTAGCTGCTGCAGAAAGCCCTTCCTCATGCGGAGACACTCCCACCTCTTCCCTTATGCCAGGCACCAGCATCCTGCAGTTGTACAGCAACATGAATCAGGTTAAACAACTCAGACGGGGGGGTGCGGGGGGTGAGTGTTCTCTTCCCCACCACCACCACTCGATGTGGAGGAAACTGGCAATGCTAATAGTCAGGGGAAACTGTCCTTCTGGTGGCACCTTGTATTAACTTGAAGGAACCATGAAAAAGCAGCCTCTACAAAGCTTGACACTTTATTCGCACTTTTGCACTAATTGGCACGTACCTGACCCTGCACAGAGATTTTACAGCATTGTAAGCAGGCAGGCACTTCTTTTCATGGTTTGTTTCAGGCCATGCTGGCCTGGCATGCTGTGAAGTCTTTGCACAGGTCAGAAAAGCACCAGACCAAAGAAGGGAGCAGAAATGCGGCAGCCTGGCAGAGACTGACTGTCCTGATGAGCTAAGTGGAAACTGTGGCCTGCTACAGGAACGGCAAATCTCTTAAATATTTTTAAGACTCATTCCACAAAACCATTTAAGAAAAATGATCATATTTTTTAAAGTCATGAACTGAAGTTTAGAATACTGTAGACTTAAGGGCATTTCTTTAACGGGCATACTGCAAGAGCTGCTGGATACTGACGTTAGACAGTAGCTTCTCTACAATTAAAAAAAAAATCAAATTGTTTCCTCTGCAATACAGCTTTGGTAAAGGAACTTACTAAGAATAATCTTAAATCCATTAAACCCAGCAAACTAGTAGAAAGAAAAAGCTTTGTTTCTTGTAGCTGTCCTTCCCAAAGCCGATCACAGTTTTAATACAGGTGACACAAATCGTATTATTGCTAATATTTCCCTCCTATGTGGATTCTATAGTATCCAGAAGTACACACACTACTTAAGAGACAAAACATGAGGTTTAGTCTGCACTATATGACCACCTACTGCAGCAACTTCACATTCCTGACATGGGCTAAACGTTCAAACTAACAGCCAATAGGTCAATCAAAACCCAAATTTAACAAGCTGGTACGCATTGATAGGCTGACAACAACCAATACACAGAGCAGCTCAGAAACCACTCTTGCTTCATTTTTATGTGCTCTTAGTACCTGTGCACTGAACATACAGGACATAAACTCTTACTGGATGAGAAAAAAAAAATGTAACAGCAACATTCCTTTAAATAAACAGCTGTCTGGGGTAATTTAATGTAACTAGTGCTGCATTTTTACCATTTCACTATCAGGCTTTAGTATGATGCAACCGGGTATCAAAAGAAACCATAAAGATAAGATCATTTTACATAATGCAACCAGGGGTCATATCATATATTTATTTTTCTGCACACACAGCCAGTAAAGACTGCTCCAACTTCTACTCTGCAATGATAAACTTGTGTCACATTAGGTTCTTCCTCCAGCGGGATGAGCTGGAATTTGCACCATACAGGGTTAAGACACCCAGCTACACTGACTGAACTAGAAAAACAAGGGTGCTATCTGATACTCGGCATGCAAGTGCTCTGGCAACCAGGCTAATTAGCCAGGAGTTTAAAGAAGGAATGCTAACAAGCCAAGTAGGAAACAAGCACCTGATTCTCCTACAGCAGACAAACTGCAAGGGGAAACCTACTTGGAAAAACAAAAAAAAAAAAAACCCAAAAAAACCTTAAGACTTTAAACACCAAAAAACCACAACCAACCTCAAAACCAAACAACAAAAAAAGAGAAAATCAAAACCCCATACAACACCAAAATGTTCTTAGACCCTTACCTTCACACAGAATCTGTTCTTGACTAGACCCAGATCCCAAATGCCCCGCTCCATCCTCTGAGACAGGGAAGACTGACTTTAGAAACATTTTAAAAGGAGCAAAGTATTTATTTATTTTCAGGGAGGCCTTATTGTACCTATGAAGAGTAATACAGCCAAACAAAATGTAAAGAGGATGCTATCTGGCAAAATGCAAACCAGGCAGGCTGACAAAAGATTATTGTGCAGGTAAATTTGGGAAGAAAGGGGTCCCAAACAAAAGAAACCCCTCTCAATCCGAGTTCTCTTGTTTACAGCACTGTCAAGAGCTCACTGCCAAACTGACATTGCTAAAGGTTTTTTGCAGGTCAAGAGCTTGCCAAAAAGCAATGTGATAACACAGGAATTGCACCAGACTGTTGCCAGCTTCATTAACCTTATTACCCGTTTTACTACCTCAGGAGACACTGATGTGCAACATTTAAATTAGTTCCAGTTGCACAATTACTGCTGCACTGTCTTGGAATTTGGTCTACAATCATTAAATTCATACATGCCAGGTCATATTGATTCAAATCCAACATTTTACTGGATTTCAAAACGTTATTTTTCAAGTAGATTAGATTAGTAAAGCAGGTTTGAAGGAATAATACCATTTCAAAATGTAGCCTAAACCACAATTTTGATGCAACAAATACCAGGGAAATAAAGGGAAGGACCTCCTTTTGAACTCTTACTATTTCTCCTTCACACCTGAAATACTTACTTTCCCTTTTCCTTTTTAAGGAAAAAACAACTTCAGGCTATAAAGTCATTAATATCTACACTATCAGATCTCAAAAAAAACCAAAAAACCAACAAAAAAAAAAACCAACAGAACCAACAACAACAATAAAAAAAAAACAACAAACCCAAAATCTGCACTGTTGAATGAATTTTAGTGAGATCAGCTGTGTCATAACCAAAGATGCACAACCAGAATGTGCATATGCTGCTTCCCCTTGAGCAAACACAAAAAAATAAGACATCCTTTTAGTTACTTCTACCACACATTCAGAAAAAGGATGTGATCACTACAGATATAAAGGTAGCCAAATTTACACATGAAAATGCCACACAGTTTTAGACATTAGTAGAAGCATTAAATGTAACCTTTCTGAACATTTAAAAGAAATACTAGGTCCATGTTGCAACTTCCAAACAGGAGACAGTGGCTTTTAAAAAATTCTGTAACTCAAAAACTCCTCCAGGAATTGTAATTTTGAACGACTTGTTTATTTCCTTATTTAAAGGAATAGGGTCATTTCTTCTTATTTTATTTCAAGGAATTAGGTTATTTCTTCTTATTAATGCTGTTAGTGATCTTAATGCTGGTTGATAGGACTACCAAGGGCACAGACAGCTTGGGAAAAAATCTTTACATTAGTTGTAATACTTTGGTAAAATTTATCTGTTGATAGCCTTCTCTCTGCAAATCCTACTTAATCCTGTTTTATAATCTTTGGCAACAATTTCATCAAGCACAGTGCTTGGTGAATGACATTCAGGTTCAGTTAGCTGCATTTAAAAGCAACTGCTAACAAGTTAAAAAAGGTCTTTCTCTGCAATAAAACCATCTACATATCTTCAGACCAATAGTGATTTTGCACCCACTGTTCTGTGAAGCTTTCTTTTGACTATTCTCATACTACAAAAAAATTCCTCCATTCTAACACAAAAGCTCGTTCAAAGTAGTCCTACACATATAAACAGATTTCTTATTAAGGTACTTGCACAAACAAAATACTGCTTTGGTTTCGATTTTACTCCCTCACCACTCTATTTGCTTTTAAATTTGAAGCAGAAGATACCGTGTAGCTATCAACATTACAATGCACTTTAATTAGTGCATTTAATTAACAATACACTCCTGCTAGGTTATACTTGAGCTAGCCCCCTTCTCATGAAGAAGTATTTTCCCTTCCAATCCCCTACTGGTTTCCTTTTCTACTAGGGGTTCCACACTTGTTCCCATCTACAGCAGTGTCTGTTTTGCCAGACTGGAAACAAGTTCATTGGCTGAAAGGTCTTGCTCTGTAAACAGGTTCATTTAACAGGAAAATCGCTATACCCAAACGCTTTCTTCTTTTATGTATTCTCCATGTAACTATTATTAGAACAACACGGAATATAATATTCCCATAGACCTAGAAACAAAGTCCCCAAAAAGTCTCTAATTGGCCAAATGCCGCAAGGCTACATCAGGAGAAAAGTTAGTCTGTGTCCTGTTTGACCATGGCAGCGAGGGAGAGCGTGACATTAAGCCAATCCAACGGCAACTAGCAGTTACATTTGAAGGGGCTTTCCAACACCCCCCCACCCCCGCCCCGCCCCCGCTCCAGCTATGTGTCACTTCAATTGCTTCGACGCAAGCATTTAGGTGAACTCTTAATGAGCTAGTTCAGAGAGAAAAGCCCAAGGAGAATTAATCATAGTCCTCCAGTTTTCCTAAGAACTTCACCATGGAGTCACGCAAAGCCCCAGTGACAGCATAAAGGAGGGATTAACAGAAACGCTCAGTTGAAGAAAGGGTGAGGGGAGCACTCTTCCTGCTAGAAAGCCATTTTACTAGCTTAAGCTACGAATATGAAATTTCACCCTCATAGTTTTTTCCCTTGTGTAGCTATTGGCACTCAAAATAAAACCAAGACCAACAGTTTACAGAAGCAAGGAATGCCTCTGCAGATCCAGAATCCCAACCAACCAGAGTATGTTAGAGGCTACCTTTAACAACATCCAGCAGCAATAAGTTGGTTATCGATGGGAACTTAAGATGTTTAGAAAGAAATGATGAAATACTATTTCATTTGTCTAAGGCTGAACAAACAAAACATTATGAAAGTAATATAGGATTTGAAACTCAGTATAAAAGGCCTAAGAAAGACTATTAAAATAAAAACAGGCTTTATTTCAATTAATAAATCATTTAACAGAGGAAAACAGAAGTCACATTTTTGTTTATAATACTACAGGACATAGCATCTAACATCCAAAAGTAGCCTAAAAATAAATACAGTTTCCTATTATTTCCACCGAAAGAAACCAAGTAACAACTAAAGTTACCAAATACCCAAGTGATGTTATTTTCTACTGGAAATAACATTTTCCCCAAAATTCCAGGAGTCACTGAATCAGAGTATATTAGAACTACAACCACCGTCTGCTAATACTAGCCTCTGAAACATTTTTCATGTCCTGGGCATAAAAAGACAATGCTGACAAAGGTTCAGTTAAAGTGGGAATAACACAAATGGTGGAGGAATTACTCAGCAGTGCCAAGAGACCTTCTGCAAAACAGTACATCAGATGTTGTCTCAGATGTAGTCCACACACAAACACAGTTTTACAGTCCTGAGAGTCTCCAAAGTCCTGCAGAGACCGCAGTAGCATCATTTCAACAAAACATGCCAGAAGAGGAAAGCAAGCAAAATTATCAAAAGAAAACAAGATTTGAAGCAGCCGTAATTTAGAAAGTCAGTGCAGAGATGGGGTCGGTTAAACATGTTTTAAAACATGTTTACCTGCTAAAGGTAACACTTAATTGTGCCACCAAAGAGTCATTAAAACAAAGAAGCACTCGAAAACACTTCCTAACTACAAGTGTAGAAAGCTACTCTTTGTCTATAATTGCACTATTTCAGCCATGGCCACTGTATTTTCTCTTTTCCTCCTACTGCTTCAGAGTCTCTTATTTCATGCTCAGCACAACAATGCAAATGCAACGACTGTGAGTAATCACCAACCCTATTCCCGATAGGGGAAACAGCAGTTGACCACTTGATTACATAGGAAGCTCCTCATTTCCTTTGCAGTTCTCTTCATAATAGCATAAATCATGTAGAAAAGGTATCATATGGTACAAGCATAAAGGCCAATTTTAGTGTCTTTTTATCAAAAGGAATGTGACTAGAAATCATCATTGATTTTTCGAACAATGGAGCTGAGATATGCCCTAGGTTGTTTTTTGTTTCTAAAAAAATTGAGTTACTATTTTATTTGAGAGAGCAAGATCAACAACTATATTTTGGGGTTTAGTCTCTAATTAGATTAAGTGTTCAGTACAAGACTATTCATGCTTTCTGAAAAATTTCTACTTCGAAATAGTAGCAAGGCAGGTTTTTTCCCATTCATAAATACTGATACTTCATTACATCTTTGAAATGATATAAAGCATTTTGAATTACCATTTTCTTGTGGCACCAGGTAAGATAAGAGTGTGGCTTCACTCTGAGTCATGATGAGGTGTTGAAAGGTATACCATTGATTCAGTTAAGTGCTCACTTCTCACTGAAGCATCAGAACAGACCTACTCCAACTAAACCAATACTGCCTCATCATTTCACAGTGGCTAGTTCCATGCTTCAACAATGGGTTACCACCAGCTGCTTACAGAGTAGTATGTTTCAGAGGGCAGGTCGGTCAGATCACCAGTTATGAGACTGGGTGTGTGTAGTTGGGAGGAGATAGGAACAACATAAAGACAACTGAAAAGCTGAGTGCTTAATCATCACATAAGCGTCCTTCACATTACTGCTTTCTTTCTCACCCTTCCTATCCACCCTGGTCAGGAATAACGCACTTCAAAATAAACAATACATGTCTGTATTTGTACATTGCTTAGACTAGGCAGCAGCTTCATTCCTAGAATTAAGAGAGCAGATGGTTACAGATCTTGCAGAATACAACTCAATAGCTCCTTCGAGAGTTTGTTCATTCAACATTAAGGCTTCATATTGTCATAACACAGGCAGTCTCCCTCCACCGCACACTGCTGCAGCTGTCTTCATCTGAACAGCTTCCATTTATGAAAGGAGACTTCTGGAAGGGTATTTTTCTTGAGGAACTCCAGACTGTCATCTCTGAACTTCTGGGACAAACCAGTCCTGACCTACTGACTTCTCAGAGTGTGCACTAAACCTTTTTAATCATGGGGTTTAGGTGGAAATCCAAGAACAAGCATCTGGACCGTGGGGTTATCACATGAAGCGGTAACTTACCTACTTATGAATGGGTAGCAAGTTTTATCAACTCAGATTCCAACATAACATGCAGGAAAGGTGATTTAAAGCAACATAACATGCAGGAAAGGTGATTTAAAGCTTTGTTTAAAATTAATATGAACTTATAAAATTTTAATTTTATTCTTTTTAAGGTTTTGTTTGCTTGGCTTATTTTGGCTTTAAATTCCTGCCATGTTAATACCGGCCTTGGAACATTTACAGAATTAACAGATTAATACTACCCAAATTTCAAAGTAGGCATTTAGAATTTAATGGTAAAAATGCCCCATTGAAGCAACAAATAGTAATATTAAACATCTGTGGTCAGATGAGATTAAAGTCTACTTTTGAACTAGTACTTCAGCATTTCTTCCACCAAAAATGTTACCTTATCAGCATGGCTGTATTCCCATGCAATTGCCATAATCTCCATATCTAACCAGCTGTACCAGACATTTTGAAGTTCTGATACCATGAAAAAAACCCTTTCTGTGGTCAAAATTAACATTTCACAGATAAAACATTTTGTTTCTAAACATCACAAAGGCAAGATACGTTCAGCAGCTACCAGGCGACTAAGCAACACATGCTGGTTTCTAAATCATTTTTTAGACATCACAGAGAGACCCACATCACAATGGCACAACCAGTCAACCCAACTTTACTGCACAAAACCACAGTATTATAAAGCTAATAATAATCAGGAGCAAAAGCAAGTATTACTCACAATAAACACATATCAACAAAAATAATACAGAACAATTAATTCCCTACAAGTATCTACTCCTGTAACTGAGAAGTACCTGATCCAGAGGAAGAAGAAACACGAGCAGAAAATGGGAACAAAACAGAGTAGAAGTTAGACACCTATCAAGAGTCATTTCTCCAACTAACGCAATGCAGTCTATCCCAGATGGAAATAAACTGGAACATGCATACACACCACTGATCCATGTAGGTTCATTCAGGGAGAAAGGAACCTCAGGAGTTTCCAATCC